>NC_138765.1:11697841-11846661 GCF_965113315.1 Podarcis vaucheri
TTACTCAGAAGGGTGGTGGGAATGGGAGATTGGCAGATAGCTGAGATATCAGAGACATTGGATTCTTATCTCATTATACATGACTAAGCCATTTCTCACCTTCTCACCCCTTGCCTTTTCCTGTAAGACCTATTACAGTCGTTAAGAGTCGTCAACAGGCTCATCTCAGCTATCTGCCAATCTCCCATTCCCACCACCCTTCTGAGTAATACCCCTCCCCACCTTCTCACTATATAGAAGGATCTGGCAACTTCTGTTTCAGTGTATCTGAAGAAGTGTGCATGCACACAAAAGCTCATACCAAGAACTAACTTAGTTGGTCTTTAAGGTGCTACTGGAAGGAATTTTTTTATATTTCCTCTAGAATATTTGAGAGTCCGGGGATCCACTTTCCCCCTGCAAACAGTGGCGCGTGCGTATGCTTTGAGTGGGATATCGTTTTGTTCTAGCAAACGGGATGTTAGCCCTGGGTACCTGAAGAAGTGTCTCCACCCCCATCGTTCCACCAGGACACTGAGATCCAGTTCTGAGGGCCTTCTGGCGGTTCCCTCAATTCAAGAAGTGGGGTTACAGGGAATCAGGCAGAGGGCCTTCTTGGTAGTGGTGCCCGCCCTGTGGAACACCCTCCCATCAGATGTCAAGGAGATAAACAACTATCTGACTTTTAGAAAACATCTGAAGGCAGCCCTGTTTAGGGAAGTTTTTAATGTGTGACATTTTGATGTATTTTTAATCCTTGTTGGAAGCCGCCCAGAGTGGCTGGGGAAACCCCGTCAGATGGGCTGCATATAAATAATAGGATTATTATTATTAGCCTACTAGAATCTTGATAAGGGACGCAGGTGGCGTTGTGGGTTAAACCACAGAGCCTAGGACTTGCCAATCAGAAGGTCGGCGGTTTGAATCCCCGTGACGGGGTGAGCTCCTGTTGCTCGGTCCCTGCTCCTGCCAACCTAGCAGTTTGAAAGCACGTCAAAGTGCAAGTAGATAAATAGGTACCGCTTCGGCGGGAAGGTAAACGGCGTTTCCGTGCGCTGCTCTGGTTCGCCAGAAGCGGCTTAGTCATGCTGGCCACATGACCCGGAAGCTGTACGCCTGCTCCCTCGGCCAATAAAGCAAGATGAGCGCCGCAACCCCAGAGTTGGCCACGACTGGACCTAATGGTCAGGGGTCCCTTTACCTTTACTTAGAATCTTGATAATAACGCAGCTCAGCAGCAGCCTAAGAACATAACAATAGCTCTATTGGATCAGACAGTGGCCTCTCAAGTCCAGCATCCCTTGCTCACAGGGACTAACCAGACACCCATGATTTTTGTTGGGGGGGGGTAGGATCTCATATTTGTATATTGGTTTGATGGGCCACTGCTGCTCCCATTAGCTACGCTGGGGAGAGGCTGGGGAAACCCAGCCAGATGGGTGGGGTATGAATAATAAATTGTTATTATTAAATTACTATTTTGCCTTTGCACTCCAGGCAGCTGGGGGTGTGTGCAATGGCTCTCTCTCTTCGCCTGTAGATTCCAGCAACAAGGTTGTTGTGAGAACGACATGCTATGCAGTTCTGAGGCATGTGCAGAATCGACAAATGTTACTGGTGATTTGTTCTAATCTCCGCTTTCCAGGTGACAAGGAGCCCATTTATGAAACGATGGATTCGCCTGTGGAATCGCCCAGAGTAGAAGGGAAGGAGCCCCCGCCAATGTCTGGACCTCTCCCTGTAAGTCAAGGCATGGATGACCAGCCAAACGCCCTGGACTCAACCGCTCCTTGGTTAGGTTCTGCAAATGGGGTGTGATGGGACTGAGAGGATTAGGAGTGGCTGGGAGCGGGATTTCTAAGTCAGTGAACTCCACTGTGCAACTCCCTCGGTCCTGACCCGGACTCTCGGAATTCCAAAGATTCTGTATGAATTTGTTGGAACGGCCCTTTCTTCTGCACATTTGAGAGTCTGTGTGCCTAAGGGTGAATTTGTCAGGGACTGTGCTGAGGAGGGTGGGATCCTCCCCCCTCCCCCTGCTCCTGATCCAGATCCTGAATCTTCCCAGGAGCAAGAGGACAGTATAGATTTGGAACAGCGGTTTGCAGAGGGACATAGTTCAGAAGGCAGAAGCTGGGAAATACAGGATAGAGAACAGCTAGGAGAAGAAACTCTGGAAGAGAGAGGGTTAACAGATTCACAGTCCCTGGACAACATTCACACCCCCCCCCTTCTCCAAAGTCACGGAGAGCTCAGAAAATGGCAGAACAGAAAGCACAGAGGGCACAAGCTCAGATTACAAGACGTAGGAGTGACGTAGATTAATAGGGACAGAAGGGGGTGAAATCATTAATTGGGAGCACCACCATTCTAGGAGATTGTTTCTTTGTTCTCTCGCTGTATAAAAGTTTCTAACTGGTAAGAAGACTCCTTTCCCTTTGCTCTGCTTATCTACTGCCACGGGGGAGGAAGCCTGACAGAATTTAAAGGACTCCCCTGGCCAGTGGCATAGCTAGAGGGGCAAATGTTGTGGATTGCCCCGGGCGGCACTTACCTTTGGGGGTGGCATGCCGAAGCCCAAGGTGGTTTTCTAGCCCAGACGCCCTGAGGGCCCAGCATGCCACTCGCAAAAGCTGCTTGGGGCTGGGTTCATAGTGTGTGCCAGCTGTTGTGTGTCCCCCGGTGCCGCTCTGGTGGCCGAGAAGGATGCAACAGGAGCGCACCAGCCCCATGAGTGGTGCTAAGCTTGCAGGTTCCCCAAAACACCACGTCCCTCCCCGCCACCAAGGAGCAAAATCTCAGCAAAGGGAGGATTAAAATGAAGCCCACCCTTTCACGATGATCCAATCTTTTTCACTGCCCACCATATTCTTTCTCTTCACAGCCTCTGCCGGGTCCTTGCCCCGGACTGGACACAAACTACATGGTAAGTTCTTAACCCTGTGGGAAGCTTAACCGGACTTTTCCTTTCTTCCTATATCCATAGAAATGTAAGCCTGTCATCACGCTTTGCAGTTTGCAAGCCGGCCCGACCACTGGGACGACAAAGGGAAGCATCGCCTGACATCGCTATGAAGTCAGGTGATTGACAGGTGGGCATCTGTCACCTTTGGCTTGCCAGGAGCTTGGGAAATCAAGATCTGCCCTGCCAGCCAGGAAAGATCCCAGACCTTTCTGCCGCAAGGGATAGGGCAGGTGGGGTTGTTGTGATCTATAAGGGGAGGGAAGCAGGTGGCGGTGAGGTCTAAGGCTGGGTAGGCTGGGTTGGTGAGCAGGGGATCACCATCTCTGGGCAACCTTTGGAAGGTCATAGAGTAGAATCTTAGAGTTGGAAGGGACCCATAGGGTCATCTAGTCCAACCCCCTGCAATGCAGGGAAATGCAGCTGTCCTGTACGGGGACTGAACCTGCGACTTTGGCATTATCAGTACCAAGCTTTAATCAACAGCTTGGGACCAGATTACCTGTGAGATTGCCTTACCCAATTTATGCTCGCACGACATTTATCCCTGCATTGCGGGGGGCTGGACTAGATGACCTTTGGGTACCTTCCAACTCTACAATTCAATTCTATGGTGGCTCTAATCTGTGGAGCTGGTGCCAGATAATACTCATTCCACATGAGAACTCCTTGTCTATTGAGGCCAGGCAGGCACCTTCCTTGTACTCTTCTACACACCTATTAGAAAGATTTTTGTTTAGGCAAGCCTATTTAAGTCACGTAGAACGCTGGCGTAGACTTTCACCCGGTTTTTAGCTTAGCGTTGACTCTTAATTATTTTGTGCAGGTGTTAAATTGCTGCTTCTAGCTGGTTTTTACTGTTAATCTTATAGTTTTATTCGTTTGGTGAACCGATTTGAGGTTGTTGTTGTTTTGCAGTCGAGAGATAGATCAGCTTTGTGAAATTAATAAACAGGGTTCCTTTCCTCTTTAATTTTTAGGAGTTGCTTCGCAGAGCAGAATCCATTTACGCCGAGATCAAGAGGTGATTCCTTGCCTTGAAAGATGCTTCTCTGACTGCCCCCCTCCTGCCAGCCCCCTCCACCGCTCCCTGAGAAGTGACCCATTCCAGTATTTTGGGATGCGAATTCTCCATCTCCCTTCATTTTGCTCTCTCTTGTCTGCTGCTGGCGGGATCTAGAATCCTTTCGCCTTAAGACTGTGCATACAGCCAAGAATTTCAACCTACTGCCAAGTTCAAAGGCGATTGAGCCCAGGACTTTTCTCCTGATGGGACGGAGGAGCAAGACAGAGCTTGCTGTTGCCTGGGCAATTTGATCTCATCTCTTCCTAAAAATGGACCACCACGCGTGGCTAAAGTCTTGCTCCTTTTCAAGGAACTCTGGCGGCGGGAGGAAATATTTCTGCTCGTGCTTGTGATTATTTTGGTCTTCTGGGCTTTTTCGCTAATCCCGGGGGTTTTTTTGTTTTTGTTTTTTAAAAAGCAGCAATCTGCTTTGGTGCTCAGAACGTCTTTCTGTTTCCTGGAGGGCTGCTCTGCAAAGTGTTGGAGGGGTGCTCTGACTCCCGCCACCCCCAAGAACCACTTTCTTTGCAAGGTGTAGATCAGGAAAAGGGAGGCCACACACACACACACACACCCTTTGAGGTCATATTTGGCTGAGGAAACCCCCCTAAGATGCTCTTAGACAGCATCTTAAAAAGCAGAGACATCACCTTGCCGACAAAAATCCGTATAGTTCAAGCTATGGTTTTCCCAGTAGTGATGTATGGAAGTGAGAGCTGGACCATAAAGCAGGCTGATCGCCGAAGAATTGATGCTTTTGAATTATGGTGCTGGAGGAGACTCTTGAGAGTGCCATGGACTGCAAGAAGATCAAACATATCCATTCTTAAGGAAATCAGCCCTGGGTGTTCACTGGAAGGACAGAACCTGAAGCTGAGGCTCCAATACTTTGGCCACCTCATGAGAAGACTCCCTGGAAAAGACCCTGATGCTGGGAAAGATGGAGGGCACAAGGAGAAGGGGACGACAGTGGATGAGATGGTTGGACAGTGTTCTCGAAGCTACCAGCATGAGTCTGACCAAACTGTGGGAGGCAGTGGAAGGCAGGAATGCCTGGTGTGCTCTGGTCCAGGGGGTCATGAAGAGTCGGACACGACTAAATGACTCAACAACAACAACAGGGCTTTTCCAGGACACCTCTAGTTTAAGCCTGAATTCAGTCCTGCCCTGGAAAATTCAGGTTGAGCAGTGATAGTTGATGGGGAGGTCTTTCTTAAAACCCTGCTTCCCCCAAAGATCTGACTTTTTGCAAGAAGGGAGCTGTGGGGGGTGATTCTTGCTATGACGCCACATCCTCTGACCTCCCTGCAAAACAGATCGGAACAGATGCTCTCTAAATCGCTAGTGTCTCTAATCTGTTTGGAAGTCCCCTAATTTAGGATCTTTCCTTCCTTCCTTTCCCACACATGTGAGGTTTGAAAAGTCTCTTCTCCTGCGTAGTCAGCACTTTAGACTAAAGCAAAGATACGTATTAGGTCGGAGGGGTGCGTGGATGTCAGATTTTCGTTTTTCTTTTTTACATGAATCCCCAGAGCTACAAACCACTGCTGGTTATAAAAGATAGGCTGTAAAGGGTTTTTATTTTTAGTCGGATGCTGTCAGCCTGGGTAGCTCAGTTGGTTAGAGCATGGTGCTGATGATGCCAAGGTTGCAGGTTTGATTCCCGTATGGGACAGCTGCATATTCCTTCATTGTAGTGGGTTGGACTAGATGATCCTTGGAGTCTCTTTGTGATTCTGAATACTCCTTGCTAGGAATCGCAAGCAGGCTTTGGGTTGGCCATCAATGGGACAGGATCCTGGAATAGGCTGTCCACTGGCCTGATTCAGCAGCTTCTTCTTATTGCTACGCTCTTAAGTAAAGAGCAGGATGCCCCCATTCGGAGCCTTGGGATGAGTTTTCAGTGCCACAGCTGAACTGAGTTTACAGTCCTTTTGCAAAAAAACAACAACCCCCACCTCCGCTCCCGGTGAGTTTTCTTCATTTCAAACAGTCTATCTGATATAGGGAATGTCGTGTTGTTATCACTGTCAAACAAACGGAGAGCCAGGGGACCCGGCTGCAAGTCGACCAGATGTCTATGCTTAAATATTGTTGTAGCAAAGAGGTATATGAATCGTTGAAATAAATAAACGAAGTAAGGTATCAGTCGACCCTGATGTACTAGGACTATGGGAAATGATGGTTCAATCGGGCAGGCACACCCTATGGATTGAGCAACGTTGTGCCTCTGAGTATAGCCCTTGAATTGGGGATCCAGACCAGAAATAGGCCCCTAAGTCCACACACACACAAATCCACTCCTGGTTTTCCCTCATATCAAAGTGTTCTTTTTTCTTTAGCGTGCTAATTTGGGCTTGTCTACACTTCTGGTTAGGGATGTGGGTGGCGCTGCATGTTAAACCACATAGCCTAGGACTTGCTGATCAGAAGGATGGCGGTTTGAATCCCCGCGACGGGGTGAGCTCCCATTGCTCAGTCCCAGCTCCTGCCAACCTAGCAGTTCAAAAGCATGTCAAAGTGCAAGTAGATAAATAGTTACCGCTCCGGCGGGAAGGTAAACTGTGTTTCCGTGCGCTGCTCTGGTTCGCCAGAAGCGGCTTAGTCATGCTGGCCACATGACCCAGAAGCTGTACGCCGGCTCCCTCGGCCAATAAAGTGAGATGAGCGCCGCAACCCCATAGTCAGCCACGACTGGACCTAATGGTCAGGGGTCCCTTTATCTTAACCTTTACACTTCTGGTTGGTCCCTGCCTAGCAAGCATGGGTCCGAGAGGTTTCCCCACACTTTCTAGGCACAGGTCTGAGCGGTTTCCTCATTCCTGGAAAACCTGGAAATCGGAACAAATGACAACCCTCAGAAGATGCAATTGCTGTTCCGACTCAGCGCTAAACCACAGGTTTTCCTGGGGGAAGGCGGCGAGGCTCTGGGCAAGTCACCCAGAGATCTATGTGCAGATCTTCCTGCCCACACCCAGCCTAACCCCTTTCATGCAGAGTGGGCAGGAGGAAGGACCAATAAGCTCTTTAGAAATCTGCCATGTGGCTACAGCCACCTCTTGTTTATCAGACATCTAAGGCTGCTGCCACATGTTCTGCTTGAACAGGATGGTCTGATCTATAAAAGTTTCATTCTGATGTATTTATTATTTTCAACTAGCAACTTCATACCTGACAGTGCTTGGGAATTCTAACGCTTATCCTCACTTCTGGGGAAATCTGTGATTCATTGCTGAATCTGAACAACCAGGAATCAGGTTTTCATTCCCCTTAACTGAGTTCTTCTTGCCCCCATCCCTGAGACATGAGAAATCCTCTTTCTGCTTAGAGTAACATCCAGCCTTTGCTGTGGATGCAACTCTGGTGACAGTCATTTTGTTTGGATTCCAACCCCCACACTGACCATGTTTCGAAAGGTACAGCCTACCAGCTTGGTTCAAAATACCATCCAATTTTGTGCCGTAATAAATGGAAATCTGCCCTTATTCCCTTATGGGGAACACAAGAGCCCTTATAGAGTCCTTTGCAGGTTCTCCATCGGTCGGAGAAAATAACAGAGGCCAACCAGAGAATATTGAGAAGCAAAGCAGCCAGTAAGCCTGATCTTTATTGAAAAGTTTCAACACGGTGCCCCCTTCACACGCAGAAGAAGGAGGAAGACCCAGAACCCAGGTGTGTCCGCCCTTATATAGGCATTTTAAATTGCCCACTCTGGAGTCCAAGATCACCCCCAGACACATCATACCTACATTACAGAAAGGGTGGTCTACAGCAGAAATCTGAGTGCAATTGTTTATCTCCTGTTGTTGTTTATCTCCTGTCTGGCAGGTTACCTGTTAATACTTACTTGATTGGATACCCTGGGGAGCCTGGCCAGTCTTTTGTAATGATAAATACTTAGTTCCTGAGCCAGGTCATAGACTCACCCTATTCATACGCAGATATACCCTTAAGATAGGTTTTGTGAATGAAAAGACAATGGGGAGGCTTTTCCTTTTTCCTTTGACCTTGCAGAGAAAACATTTGGTCAGTTTGGGAGCCAAAATGGCTCCAGGGCTGCCCTCCTGTGCTGCCTCAGACATGTGGCCCATACATTTATGTACGTGTTTTCTTGGTACCTTTATGAACATTTATTATATATATAAGACCTTAATATTCCTATTTCAATGTGAACACAGACAAAAAACTATTCCCTGATCTCGTGAACCGTCATGCAAAATTCGGCCAAGGCATCCAAAGAGGTCCAAATTCACAGCGAACGTACAGCTTTCCAAAGCAGGTATTAGACCCACCAGTTTAATCTTTCCTAAGCGGACGCTGCTTATCTTGACTGCCGAAAGCATCCCTTGAGAGAAGACGCAAAGACGTTTCGGTGATAAGGGAGGCCTGTTATTATTTGTAATATGGGAGGCCTGTTATTATTTGTGACCTGCTACCCGAGAGTGTTTTGCTAGGAAATTCGCCCCAGTTGGTTTCAAGATGGGAAATGTTTAACAGAGTCACAAGATGTAACAAAGCAGGTTTCTGTTACAGGAGAAAGTTGCGTTTAGCCATTTAAGGAATGCAAATAGAGAGGAAATGTCCCCTGACGCTGGGGAGAGGGGGGAGGAAAAGGGGCAGAAGGTGTTTCTGTGGAAGATCCAAGTGAGGCGTCATCGCTCACTACCTTAATGCTTAAAGCCCACAGCTCACTAAGGCTGAGGGCCTGGGAAGAGGATGGCCCCAGCCTTAGCGGCCCCATAGAAACTGGGCTGCTTTAGTGTGTGAATGTTATTATTTATTTAGTTAATTTGTATACAGTGGTGCCTTGGTTCTCGAACTTAATCCATTCCGGGAGTCCGTTCGATTCACAAAACAGTTCAAAAACCAAGGCACGGCTTCTGATTGGCTGCAGGAGCTTGTTGGACGTTCGGCTTCTGAAAAACATTTGCAAACCGGAACACTTAACTTCCGGGTTTGTGGCGTTTGGGAGCCGATTTGTTCGGCAACTAAGCTGTTTGAGAACCAAGGTATGACTGTACAGTGGTACCTCTGGTTACGTACTTAATTCATTCCAGAGATCCGTTCTTAACCTGAAAGTGTTCTTAACCTGAAGACCACTTTAGCTAATGGGGCCTCCTGCTGCTGCCGCTGCGCTGCCACCGCGTGATTTCTGTTCTCATCCTGAAGCAAAGTTCTTAACCCGAGGTACTATTTCTGGGTTAGCGGAGTCTGTAACCTGAAGTGTATGTAATCCGAGGTACCACTGTACTGGCCGTCATCTGCAGATTTCCGGGTGGTTCGCAGCATAAAAATACAATATAAAAACACCAAATACATGATAAAAACAAGAACAAAAATAATAATAACCAAATCAACAAGCCCCTCCCCAAATACACTCAATGCTGTTCAAGCTGCTCAGGAAGCAAAGGGGTTGGAATAAGAGAGGGAGCTCTGAACCCCAACAGTGATGTTTATGAGGAACTGCATGCTAAGATTTGTGTGAGTGCAGAATTACAAAAACATTGAGGAAGGAACACCCTAAAGAGCCAGGAGTGAACATGCTCGGAGCCAACAAAAGTGTTGTGGGGGCGTACCCTCCAACATTTCTCCGATGAAAATAGGGACTCACATTCCATAATGATAACTTTACTGTTTATACCCCACACATCTTACTGAGTTGCCCCAGCCACTCTGGGCAGCATCCAACATATATAAGAAACATAATAAAATGTTTAAAAAACCTTCCGTATACAGGATTGCCTTCAGGCGGCTTGGGGGGGGGTCGTATAACTCCATACCCTCCAGCATTTTTCCAATGAAAATAGGGACATCCTGAGGAAAAATGGGAAAAATCAGAAACCGGGATGGCTTCTCTAAATCAGGGATGTCCCTGGAAAATTGGGACAGTTGGAGGGTCGGGGGGGGGGGGGACAGAGATGGAAAACTGAGGGGGAAGCAAGAATGGAGTTGCAAGTCCTGGGATAAGGGCATGGCTAGCTGAGTCGCTGGAACCCTGAGCGGGACATTCCACGCTGCAACATTTTGTTGCTGGCCCTGTTAGTTAATCTTTATCCCAGTTGGAACCTTTCCCTGGGATTCAACTTGCTTTGGTTAGTCAGCTGCACCCTGGAGAGGGTTTTTAATTCCCGTATTTGTTAACCGGTTAGCTAATGATCAATGCCAGGCTGCAATTAAGAAACTCCCAGAGATTCTTGAGCAAGGAGACGCCACCCCATTGCTCTTCCCGCCCGCTGCATATGGCAGACACCCTGCCCCACTTCTCTAGGTGTCAGGAATTTGGAATGTGGGGCAGTCGCTTCCCAAGGTGCTCCTGCGCCTTCCAGGGCAGCCTGCCGTGCAGAAAAATTATGGGTGCTTCCAGACTGCCGAGGTTTTGCGGGAGGGATTCAGTCACATACCGGAAGTTTAGGTTTGTGCAATTAACGTGATTTAAAGGGCTCCGTCGCCCTGTCACAACAAATCCGGTTTGGAAAGTGGCGGAGGGGAATGATTAACGGGAAGGCTTTTAATCAACACCCTGAAAGCAAATTGGGAGGAATGCTCACTAAAGGCCGGATATAATCTCATCTCCATGTAAGGTTTTATGCAGGCAAACCAGGACAAAGGTGCCCAGGAATTAGGTCACCTGGAGGGGTTTGAACACAGGCAGAGTGTTTCTCTCGGGCAAGGAGATGGGGGGCGGCAGAAGCTTCACCCCATAGCGACTGAACGTGACTGTGTCAGCCGGCAATTAACGGTGCAGCAGGAGAGTCCGTGAAACTAACAATGGCAACTCTGTCAAGGAAGTGGAACAAGGTCCTCTAGTTCCTGTCTCTCTCTGGAGAGGGCATTCCATATCCAGGGGGCCACCACTGAAAAGGCCACTCACTCCTATTGGACCTAGCTTGGTAGTGTTGCAGGAATTTATGTATAGGTTGGGGGGGGTTTGCCCCTCCAGCAGATATCATGCACATGCAGCCCACTACCAAAATCAGCACTTTGTGACTTTTGTGATTTGTCCCCACAAAACACTTCACCGCAGTTTCTTCCTATCTGTTCAAAGGGCCTCTGCTGCACGATACCAAATGCAAGAATTCACTGATAAATGTTCCTATGTACTGGCTCACTGGGAAAACTTCAGAAATTCATATAAACATGTGAGCTCAGCCCCTCTGCCTGAGTGATAATTCCTGGCATCCTGATACCTGAGTGCCAGACAGGTAGCCATTCCAGAAATAAGAAACGCAGATGAAGACAAAAGGGTGTGATTAACTTGGCTGGGAAACAGGGAAATGTAAATATCTCTTTTGCTTCACTTGATGGGTGTTTGGTGGAGGGCAAGGGGAACCATGGGGCAGGGTCCAGGATGCTCAGATAACTGCCACCAGACCTCCCCTTTCATGATGTAACCATGATGTATTAGTGATGTAGTTTTGGGGGGTGTAACATGGGGATTAGGTAAAGGTAAAGGTACCCCTGCCCGAACGGGCCAGTCTTGACAGACTCTGGGGTTTGTGCGCCCATCTCACTCAAGAGGCCGGGGGCCAGCGCTGTCCGGAGACACTTCCGGGTCACGTGGCCAGCGTGACAAAGCTGCATCTGGCGAGCCAGCGCAGCACACGGAACGCCGTTTACCTTCCCGCTGGTAAGCGGTCCCTATTTATCTACTTGCACCCGGGGGTGCTTTCGAACTGCTAGGTTGGCAGGCGCTGGGACCGAGCAGCGGGAGCGCACCCCGCCGCGGGGTTTCGAACCGCCGACCTTTCGATCGGCAAGCCCTAGGCGCTGAGGCTTTTACCCACAGCGCCACCCACGTCCGTAACATGGGGATTAGCAGCTAATAAAAGTTTGGGGGCTCTTTTGTTCAGGGCTTCCATCTTGTTCCACCTTGTGGCAGGTGGGAGTCCTGTCGCGACAGTCTTCAATAAAGACCAAGCCTACTGGCTGCTGTTTTGCTCTGGTATTCCTTCCTGGTGTCCTTGTTTTTTGTCCAAGGGAGCCCTCAGATTTCTCCGGAGAAGATGTCTTGGACTGGCTGGATGCAAAGGAATGGTGGGAGGAGCCAGGTGGGGACCCCCCCCCCAAAGGAGGAAGGCTCAGAGCCCGGGGTGTGGTGGTGGGATGATGGTGAGCGATCAGCGGGAGAAGACTGGGAAGAGGTAGTCAGGAAGCTGGAGGGGTAACAGGGCTTAGTGAGCAGGGAGAGTCTGTGGCAGAAAGCAGTCCAGAATCAGAGGCAGAAGCTGAATCAGGAGAGGAAGGAGGCCAAAAGGCAGAGAGGAGTCAGGCTGGTGAAGAGTCAGGGGTGTCTCCCCCTCCTGCTGCGACAAGCTCCCCTCCCTCCTTGACTCACAGAACCCGCAGAGGTATGAAGAGGACGGAGCAAAGAGAGGCATGGCAACGAAGTCTCGGATTGCTGGGGAAGGATCCCAGGGAGAAGGATCCTGGGACAGCTGTGGTAAGGCTGGTTTCGTCTCCACAATAGACCTGCTGTGCTCATGAGGCCTGGCTCCCCTGCGCAGACCTTGTTCCTTCTAATAAAGAGTTGACTTCACCTACTCCGTGCGATTTATTGCTGGCTGGCTTCATGTTCCACTTTCTCCCTGCCACGCACCATTTTATAAACTTCCACCATGTCGATTCTTTTACCCCACTAATCCTTTTATTCACCACCACCCCTCGACCCCTTCCTGTGCTGCAGAGTCCATGCTGGGTGCAGAAGGCCCGGGAAAGTGTTATAAGAACAGCAGAGATTTGTTCCAGATGGGTAGCAAAGGGCCAAATCATGCAGCCGAAATGAAAATTTGCAGCTTTAAGGCAGAAAAAAAGCAACACTTTATTTGAGAAAAGTATCAGGAAAAGCACCAACAGGCTTACAATAAGTTTGTTCAAAACTGGGTAACATCTGATAATTATGGGAAAACAAGCTACATAAGTTTGATATACTTTTCTGAGTTTCTATAAGTTGCACATCTTGTGCACTGTCTACATCAGAAGAGACCCAGTGAAATTAATGGGCCTAAGTTCATCATGTCTATTAATTCCAATGAGTGTACGCTGAGTTGATCGAATGCTGGATAGAAGTTTTAGAAACCTTTACATTATTATTTTTTTGTATTAACAGAAATGAAATAAAGTTTTTATATGTAATACTGCACAGGATCCAGGATATTTCTTCATCCATGTCTTGGCACTGCATAGAAAGAGGTAGAGAGACCTTCCTGGTTATCGGGAATCTGTTGCCCAGAGGGCGAGGCTGTGGAAAGATTTGGAGATTAGAATATTCATAGGGTATTAGTGATGTGGAGCTTGTACAGTATAAGCCGGAGGAGAGAGAAAGAGTTCTTTGCCCCAAACAGCTTACATAATAAAGTTTGCAAGAGGAGAAGGAAAATAGAGGCAAGATGAACACGTGACGAAATGATTTTGAGCTGAGTACTGTATTTTTCGCTCTATAAGACACACTTTCCCCCTCCTAAAATGTAAGTGGAAATGTGTGTGTGTGTCTTATAGAGCGAATGCAGGCTGCGCGGCTATCCCAGAAGCCAGAACAGGGAGAGGGATCGCTGCGCAGCGCTCCCTCTTGCTGTTCTAGCTTCCGGCTTAGCCGCGTGAAGCCTCTTCAGAGCACAGGGAGCCTTCATCCCGCTGCCCTGAGGAGGCTTCATGTGGCTATCCCAGAAGCCAGAACAGCGAGAGGGAGCGCTGCACAGCGCTCCCTTTAAATAATTGTTCCCCCTTGCATTCCCCCTCTAAAAACTAGGTGCGTCTTATGGAGCGAAAAATACGGTAGCTTGTTGTCGAGCATGAACAAAAAACTGGATGCAGCAGCAATAACTCACTATCAGTAGAAGTCACATTCAGAGATGCCAACTTTTCCTAGCAACCCCTGCTCCTGTGCCTTTTAAAGCAACTAGATCTGTAGGCATTCGTAGGTAACAATGCTCATGCCTGTGCGGGGTGAAACTTTCCCTGCTGGTTTCTGCAGATCACCAAGGCATTGGGGGCTTTCGTGTGCGTGTTTGTTTGGCAATTTGTCTCGCAGGAAATGTTCAGCGCCACTGGAGAAAATCATTCCCTTTTTGTAAGCGGGAGGCTGCCGTTGTGGTTGGAGTCAAGCCTGGTGCCACCTGGTGGCTACTTCAAGCTTTGCCACCTGCTCCAGGGGGGAAATCCACCCAGCTTTTTCCAACGCCACAATGGATTGCAGTGGCTCGTGCCTCTTACAAAGACCCTCCAAGTGCCCCTGTTTTCCAGGGACAGTCCCGGATTTACAGAAACCAACCCAGGTTCTGATTTGATCCCAGAATGTCTTGATTTTCCTTAGAACCAAATGCTTTGGAAAGGCAGGATGGACTTAGCCTGCTGCCTCTCATACCAGGAGAGGGTGTTCCAAAGACGGAAGGTTCCAATGCCAGGACGGAAGAAGGACCACTTTAACAGAAGGTAAGACATAGGAACACAGGAGGCTGCCCTGAGTCCAGGGGTGATGCCAGGCCCAGGAGGCTCAGACGGACAAGGAGGGGGATGGGAGAGGAGGTCCAGAGAAAGCAGGAATTTGTCCCTCCCAAGATATGGTTGATAAGGTGGCCATATGCCCCTACTTTCCCGGATATAGCCGGAATATGACAGTCATAAGCAGTGTCCGGTTGGGAAAGCCACGCCGAAAGTTTAGATAAGGAGCTATTCTTTAAAATAGATCCAAAACTTCAGTGGTTTTGTTTTTTGTGGTTTTTTGCAAACAAACAAAAAAGCTCAGCAACTTTGGTCAAACAACAACAGCAACAGAAGAGTTTGGACTTGATATTCCGCCTTATCACTACCCAAAGGAGTCTCAAAGCAGCTAAGATTCCCCTTTCCCTTCCTCCCCCACAACAAACACACTGTGAGGTGAGTGGGGCTGAGCGACTTCAAAGAAGTGTGACTGGCCCAAGGTCACCCAGCAGCTGCATGTGGAGGAGCAGGGAAGTGAACCCGGTTCCCCAGATTACAAGTCCATCGCTCTTAACCACTACACCCCACTGGCTCTCAGCAGCTTTTGTGTCCGCATTTTCACTTTTTGAAATATGGCAACCCTAGCTCTGGATGGAAAGCAGGACTCTACCCTAGCCAACAGCAAGAGCTGCAGGAAGCGGCGCCAGGAGTGGGGCGCGGCTTGGTCACCCAGGCCCTGATGGTGCCCCCATTTCTGGGAACAGACCCTCTTCCAACACAGTGACCGCCTTCACTCAGGAGTCTTGTGAGGCAGGAGAGTCCTGTGAGTAAGCAAGCCTTGCCCTGTTGCTTCCGCCCAGTTCTGAACTGCTTGTCCAGATCTTGGACTCTCTGTGAACTGGAACCACTGCTTGCAGCCCAGCTGGACTTGCCTTTCCTGTCGCTCAGGTGTGAGTCGCTGCCTGTTGCCAAGGCTTTTCCTCTACTCTGCCTCAATGAAGGCCTCTTCCTCACTCTCAAGTCATCAGGGTCTGAGTGGGAATCAGGACAGAAGCTGCCTTGTAGCAAATCAGAACACCGCTCCATCTAGCTGTCAGGTGTGGGATCTCACCCAGCCCTACTTGGCGATGCCGGGATTTGAACCAGGGACCATCAGTGTGCAAGACGATTCTCCCCCATTGAGCTACAGTCATACCTCGGGTTACAGACGCTTCAGGTTGCCTTTTTTTGGGTTATGGACCCGTCGAAACCCGGAAGTACTGGAACAGGTTACTTCCAGGTTTCAGCGGTCATGCATGCGCAGAAGCGTCAAATCGCAACCTGCGCATGCACAGACGCGTCGCTGCGGGTTGCGAACGCTGCGGGTTGCAAACGTGCATCCCGCACGGATCATGTTTGCAACCTGAGGGTCCACTGTATTTGGCTAAGCCCCAAACCTAGGGTACCTGGAAAGCCTTTATTGATAGACAGGTCCACATGGGTTTTTGATGTCTTCATTGCTGTGCTTGAAAGAGCAGCTTGACTAGTTAATGTTTCATGCAGATCAAACTGCTGTTAAAGGCAAAGGAGCAGGCTAAGCGAGGTTCTTCTGATCAGTTAGAGAGCCAGTGTGGTGCAGTGGTTAAGAGCGGTAGACTCGTAATCTGGTGAACTGGGTTCGCTTCCCCGCTCCTCCACCTGCAGCTGCAGCTGCTGGGTGACCTTGGGCCAGTCACACTTCTTTGAAGTCTCTCAGCCCCACTCACCTCACAGAGTGTTTGTTGTGGGGGAGGAAGGGAAAAGGAGATTGTTAGCCGCTTTGAGACTCCTGAAGGGGAGTGAAAGGTGGGATATCAAATCCAAACTCTTCTTCTTCTTCAGTTTGGCTTTGGATTTCTGGATTTTCTTGGCGTCCTCGTTCTGGGCACGGGAGGAGAAGCACCGCACGACACTGGTTTCCTACGAGCTGAATTTGAGCCCAAACTGGGGAAGGAGCAAACGCCCCAGAAGTTGTGGGTCCTGCGAGATCGAGTCCCCGCTGTCACTACCAACCCAACAAGCTGTCAACATACCTTGCAAAAGTTAGGGACTTTCCGCCACACTCATCATTCACGGGATGACTTTGCGCCTCAGGGAAGTGAGGGAGCCTAAAAGGGCGGAGGAAATGGGTTCATTAAGTATGTCCACATCTTGCCCTTCCTCCAGTGATAAAGAAACACAGAGATTTGTCCTATTTTAGCCTCACAACAATTCTGCTAGGTAGGACAGGGCGAGTGGCTCAAGGCGGCCAAGGGAGCTTTGCGCTCCAGCGGAAATTCAAACCCTGGAACATTTATAGAACATTTCCCCTCCCACCCGATAAATCTTGGGAACTGTGGTTTGTTGTGCTGGGGGGTCCTGGCTCTGTAAATGGTACTGTTTTAAATGTGCATTTTACATTTGACTTCACTTAGCAATGTTTTCTTTCGGAATGTTTAAGATTTTTTTTTGTTAACTTTGTTTGTGTTAAATATGTATTCTGTAGTTGACCTCCTTTGTAATGTTTCATTTTGAAATCTTTAAGATAATATTTTAGTTTCCTGTTAATTATGTTGCTTTGACTGTATACTTTATATTTGACTTTCTTTGGAAATGTTTGATTCTGGATTGTTTTAATGTGCTGTAAAGCGCTTTGAGATTTTTCTTAAAAATATAAAGCGGTATTGAAATGAAATGAATAATAATAATAATAATACAGTTCCCAGGCTTCTTTGGGGTGTACATGTTTGCTTTAAAGGTATGGTGCATTCCTGTCAACTGCTTTGGAAAAAACTGGGACGTCCCGTTTCTTCCTGAGAGAGAACAGTGACCACTTTGGGAGCCTCGTGGTTGTGCAATTTCAGGCCGAAAACTCACCCCGAAAAAGCGCTTTACCCAGATCTGTGATCTCACACAGGCCATGTGACTTGTGCAGGATTTCAGACCCGAAAGATGGTGTCCCGGATTTGTGCCATGTCGTGTCGGAAGGTATGATGGTGTGTGAGCCTGGCTGTGTGAGAGTGTGGGATGGCCAATGATGAATGTGGCATATGGACCAAAACAAAACGCTTTGCCACTGGTCCTTATTCCCATCTCTAGGGACTTAAGAAGAACCCCACTGGGTCAGAGCAAAGGTCTGTCTGGTCCAGCACCCTTTCCTAACAGCAGCCCACCAGATGCCTCTGAGAAGCCTACAAGCTGGACTTTCATTCCCCAGTCAGTGGCGTAGCGTGGGGGGTGCAGGGGGGGCCGGCCACACCGGGCGCAACATCTGGGGGTTAGGGTTAGGGGGCGCAAATCCACGGGTTAGGGGGCGCAAATTACTTGCCTTGCCCCGGGTGCTGACAACCCACGCTACGCCACTGTCCCCAGTGGCTGGTTTTCAGAGATCTGCTGCCACCATGACCGGCAGCCCTCGAGAAAGAGCCTTATCCTCATTTCTGAAGCTGCGTATCCTAGCGGTTTGTGTGCCACTCACAGAATAGCCCGGAGAAGACGGGCATCAGGGCGTCTGCCCAGGCGAGCGATCCAAGCAAGGTCCCAGCGACGACGGCTGCGCTGTAGGTCAAAGAGGCAGAGGCACGACCTTTTTGGGAGCCATGATCTTTTTGGGGGTCATGACCTGAAAGAGGGGAAAAAGGATTGGGAATGAAAGCATTGATCTAGAATCCGGCTCCAGACAGCTGCCCTGTTGCGATCCGGAGGTGCGTTCCAACACCCGCGCAACGAGGTCTTTCCAACTGTTAAATAAACCTTAAATAAACATCTTAGGTAGTGATTCAATCTGCGTAAATTAAATGTATCCAAAACTCCCCACCGCCTGGCCGTACAGGGTAAGCTGGCAACTTTATTTTTAAGAGGTCAAAGCATCCCTGAACAGGTGCGCATAGGATGGCACTGATTTGCACATGGCTGAAACAAGAGTTTAAAGTCCCAAGATGGCGGAATGAACGTTTTTTAGACCAGGCGTTCTCTCCAGTGTGAGAGAATGAGGCAGGGATCCCTCTCCCAACCTAGGGCTTGCTGTCCTCCCTTTTAATAATAATAATAATAATAAGAATAATAATAGTTATTTATACCTCACCCATATGGCAGGGTACTTTATAGTACTTAATCTAATTACTTCTTAGATCAAGGCCCTGTCTAATAATAATAATAATAATAATAATAATAATAATAATAATAATAATAAATTTATAGCCCACCCATCTGGCTGGGTCCTTCTTAGTACTCAATCTAAGTACTTCTTAGATCAAGACCCTGTCTGTACTAGGCAGTGGTATCTTGGTTCTCAAACTTAATCCGTTCCGGGTGTCCGTTCGACTCCCAAAACCGTTTGAAAACCGAGGCGTGGCTTCCGATTGTCTGCAAGAGCTTCCTGCACTCAAGCAGAAGCTGTGCTGGACATTCGGCTTCTCAAAGACGTTTGTGGACCGGAACAATTACTTCTCGGTTTGTGGCGTTTGGGAGCTGATTTGTTCGGCATCTAAGTCGTTCGGGAGCCAAGGTTCCACTGTATGTTGAAAGGAGTGCCATACCACTTTAAACAGCCATGACTTCCCCGCAAAGAATCCTGGGAAATGTAGTCTGCTGAAAAGTTGCTGGGGGCTGTTAGGAAGCTCCAATTCCCCTCACAGAGCTACCAGTTCTCCACCCCCTTGCAATATTGTATATTTTTATGTGGTTGCCGCCTAGTGGCCAAAAGGCAAACTGCTCTTTTGAGAAACAGTTGGAGCTGAGTTCTTGGGAGCTGGTCCAAAATGGATGCTGGACTACAAACTGTGTAAGAGAAACCAATAAATAAGACCACATATTGGGCACTCGCTGGTATAGTATACATATATTATACCTCTTCCCAGGGAATTCTGGGAATTGTGGTTCTGTAAGGGGAAGGGGGCAGGTGTCTCCTAACAACTCTTAGCCACCATAGCAAATTACACTTCCCAGAATCCTTTGGGGGGAAGCCATGACGGTTTAAAGTGGCATCAAAGTGCTTTAAATACGTGGTGTGGACAGGACCTAAAAGACAGGAGGACTAGTTGACCAGTTTATGGTCAGGACCTGCCTTCTGCTACTCTTGCCTGGCCTTCTCCAGAGACCAGACTCTCTGCGTCTCCAGAGCACAGCAGCTCAGCACCTGCTTAAGATGCTCAGGACAGCAACGGGCTGTGAGCAACCCGCCAAGTTTGCGTTTCTTTCATTGGGAAGCCGAATAGAAATTAAGACCTGCAACTTAATTGCTTTCCACCACTCTTTGGAAAAGTGCAACAGTGGTGTCAGAAGTTAAACTGCAGCAGGAGAGAAAGCGCTGCAAGGGACTCCTCTTGGCCAAGGAAATGTTTTGCCCCTGGAATGCAAATGTTAAGTTTGGCGTCCCCCCCCCCCCCCCAGTGCTTGCAGTGGGGTTTCAATGTCTAATCGACGGAGTGGTTTGATGATGTTAAAAACGCTTTTAAGGGGCCCCAAAAGGAAGAAGTCATTGTTTATTTAAGCAGGTGGCTGCCGTACGGTGTAGAGCTTTGGAGAGGAAGGATACTTGCCAGATTGTCGGAGGACGTCAAGATAGACCTGTCCCTTGTGCACCTGAAAGTCTCCTATTTCAGGTTCCTGCTGCCCTGGTTGTTGTTGCTGGTCCCGAAGAGATTCGATCTTCACCGTGTAGTTGCCGGTGTCAGAAACATCAAGCTGCCTGATGTGCAAGGTGCAATCCTGCCTCAAAGTCATTCTGTCTTGGGACAAGCTTTCCTGGTCTATGTCCTCTGGGTCGTATTCGAGAACTTTTTCTTTCCCGCCCCTGGGGTATATGACCCACTTGCAAAAGCTTAATTGCTTGGGGGCATTTTGTGGGGTCAGGGTGAGGTCCTGACCTTGAACAGGACGTTGTGGGTTGAGGTTTATGGACATGAGGCCTGTAAAAATAGAATTTGTGAGGATTTCACATGGCTCAGGATGAGAGTTGAATATACCGTATTGGCCTGAATATACGCCTCGCATTTCTCCCCAAATTCCAACTGAAAAGTTAAAGCATGGCTTAAATTTGAGAACTTACAAAAATGGGCTTTTATGATATCACTGTAGGATTTTCTTGTACATTTGCCATTTACGGGTGTGAGTGCCTGCGGAATTTTAAGGGAGCGGCTTATATTCGGGTATTGTCTCCTCCCCCCCCCTTTGAATTTTAAAGGTGCGGCTTATATTCTGGCCAATACGGTATATATATATTTGGAAAGCAGGTTGCCAACTTATTTCACAGCTTGCACTCCTGTGCCCCAATCAGCAGCCGGACCCACAGACTTTGCCAAATGTTTATCACTGTGCTTCTGCAAACCAAGCTTGTGCAGCCTATCTCCTTTCCTTTCCTTTCCGGTCAACTAGCAACTTTATGTGGAAGGGGCCAAACTACCCTTAAATAACTTTGCTCCTCCCCCCTGCTGGATTGCCACTTTTTTCATAGTCCCTGCTCCTACGCCTTTTGGACAGCAGCCTTGAAATGAGCGGCTGAAGCTTTTATCAGCATGGGCAAAAATCCAGACAGAGGTGTGTTTTTTCCTGACATTCAAATCTCAGATAGGTCTGGGAAACCCTGGACATATGGCAGCCCTAGGCAAGTACTGGGGGAAATCTTCCAACAACATTCTACCCCCCCCCCCCGAAGGATACAGGAGTTGGTTTAAAAAGCAGAAAATTCCCACTGTCTTTTCTGACCCTACAATTTTAAATTTATTTAGAACCAAAACTTCCAGAAAAGGATGGTGAATTGATAGGAGTGTGCTGAGATCAAATTAGGGCTTGCCAGCTGACCAGAAAATCTGCCTGATGTTGTGCCATGGGCACACACACTTATTTATTGATACTCATCCATAGATATACAAAAATACATACACATTGTAAAGTAGCTTTTTTTATAATATGCTACGATAAAACAGCTACTTAGTCTAAAAAAGAACAAAGCCTGAAAGAAGAAAACACAAGACAAGGAGAGACCTACAGAAAGAGAAAGCGAGAGAGAAGAGAAAGAAAGAACAGAAAATAAAATAGAAGATAGTAAAATGACTTTTGGCTCTCTGTCCTGCAGCTACACATGACATTCGTTCCTTAAACCACAACCATTCTGTCTTCTATAAAGTAGTGCTTTTAAAATATCCAAATCCCGATAGTACACGTTCATTTCCTCTATCCTGCAAAAAGTCCATAAGAAATTTCCAATCCTTAACCAGTGCCAGCAATGATTTTTCTCTAATTAAACATGTTGGCTTTGCCATCTCAGCCAGCTCCAGTAATTTTATCAGCCGTTCTTCTAGAGTGGGTCTCTTGTGCCCTTGATATATAGGAGGCCTGTCTGCAGAGACTGGCAAAGCCAAGCCTTTCATGGTGTGGAATGCGGCAGCAAGAACATTTGCAGCAGCAAGCAGCAATCCAAGGAGTTGGGGGGAACCTCCGGACCTCCACAACTCTCTCGATGGCCCCTGGAATCCTCCCTAGGCCAAGCCTTTCATGGCCGCTTGTGCTCCAGACCCTCCCTGAGGGCGTTTGCCTGGCGGGACTGGGCCCCCCCCCGAACTTCAACAATGCCTCTTGCTTGCCTGAACAGAGGATAGGGAGGTGTTTGTTTGCGGAGACTAACCTCCTACACAAAGGAAAAACTGAGCATTCTATGTTAATGGCTAGAAATTGGAAAGACACCAACAAAGGAAGAATGGCAAGATAAATTGTATTTGGAATTAGCAAGAATGACAGTTAGGAACCAGCCAAACCAAAATGTCAGAAAAGAAAAGAAGTAAAAGTAAAAAGGAGTGGGAACGTGTAAAAGATTATCTAGGGAAACATTGTTCTCAGATAAAACCCTTGATATGTTCCGACTAAATTTTGCAACATGAAGGTCAGATAGATGCGATATATTACCTATTAGAAAGGCAGTAAGGAAAAACAAGGGACACGGGTGGCGCTGTGGGTTAAACCACAGAGCCTAGGACTGGTCGATCAGAAGGTTGGCGGTTCGAATCCCCATGACGGGGTGAGCTCCCGTTGCTCGGTCCCTGCTCCTGCCAACCTAGCAGTTCGAAAGCACATCAAAGTGCAAGTAGATAAATAGGTACCGCTCCGGCGGGAAGGTAAATGGTGTTTCCATGCGCCGCTCTGGTTCGCCAGAAGCGGCTTAGTCATGCTGGCCACATGACCTGGAAGCTGTACGCCAGCTCCCTCGGCCAATAAAGCGAGATGAGCGCCACAACCCCAGAGTCGGTCACAACTGGACCTAATGGTCAGGGGTCCCTTTACCCTTTACCTTAAGGAAAAATAGCACAGCTGAAAAGAGAACGAAGACAGAAAAAGCCGCACTGAGGTGGTGGGAAGAAATATTGTGTAGAAATGTTGTTATTGTTTGGTTTTTATATGTGTGCAACATATGTTAAAAAGTGAATGGAATATGTAGATGAATAACCAATTTAAAACTCAATAAAAAGCAATTTAAAAAGAAGAAGAAGGAAAAACTTAACGTTCTCCACCCTGCTCACTTTTGCCTCTGGTGCAACGCTAATAAAAAAGGATGGCCCTTTCCCCATTACATTGTAGTTAAAGAAACAGGAGCCTTTCTTTGAAAAAGGTGGCGACCGAGCGGTTTGGTACTTACTTGAGATTTGCAAATAATAAGAGTCTGAGAGGTTTCTCCCTACAAATTGTTGCCCTTGGCCTGCTTGCTGGTCTGGGCCGAGCTGAATCACCACGGTGTAGTTCGCCGCATCGGACTGCGTCAACCTCGTGATATACAAGGAGCACCCGTCTCTCAACGTCTCCCGTCCGGTGTGTCCGGGGCCTTTTTCCGGCTGCCTCTGAGTCTGCCCAAATTGTGTGAAGATGTGCTCTGCTCTCCCCGAGCGGCTTTGCCGGAACCACTGGCACTGCGCGAACTGCCGGGGGGCGTTCCTCAGAGACAGCTTGACATCCTTGCCCAGAAAAGGCTCAATTGGCTCAGGGGTCAAAGACAACTGGGGTTGAAATTGTGCTGGCACCAGCTGCAACATGCAGCTTAGGAGGAAGCCTAAGAAAAGGGGAGGAAAAATGGACTAAGACGACTTCTACAGAGCAGTGGTCTAACACAAACAATAACATACCCTCCAACATTTCTCCGATGAAAATAGGGGCATCTTATTCCTTAACACTCCTGCCCACCTAGCAGTTCGAAAGCACATCAAAGTGCAAGTAGATAAATAGGTACCGCTCTGGCGGGAAGGTAGACGGCGTTTCTGTGCGCTGCTCTGGTTTCGCCAGAAGCGGCTTAGTCATGCTAGCCACATGACCTGGGAAAACCGTTTGTGGACAAACGACAGCTCCCTCGGCCTGTAAAGCGAGACGAGTGCCGCAACCTCAGAGTCGGTCATGACTGGACCTAATGGTCAAGGGTCCCTTTACTTTTACCTTTATTCCTTAACAACAACAGTTTTATTATTCTTGCCCCTGCCCATCTGACCGGGTTGCCCCAGCCACTCTGGGCAGCTTCCAACATATATAAAAACAACTTGAAACATGAAACATTTTTTAAAAAAACTTCCCTATACAGGTCTGCCTCCAGATGTCTTCTAAAGGTTGCATAGTTACTTATCTCCTTGGCTCGGGGGGGGGGGATGGATAGCTCCATACACTCCAACATTGCTCTGATGGAAATAGGGACACCCTACTGTACACTCCGATATTTATCAGGTGAAAATAGGGACGTCCTAAGACTCTTGAGAGTCCCATGGACTGCAAGAAGATCAAACGCATCCATTCTTAAGGAAATCAGCCCTGAGTGCTCACTGGAAGGACAGGTCGTGAAGCTGAGGCTCCAAGACTTTGGCCACCTCATGAGATGAGAAGACTCCCTTAAAATGACCCTGATGTTGGGAAAGATGGAGGGCACGGAGGATGAGATGACGGAGGACGAGATGGTTGGACAGTGTTCTCGAAGCTACCAGCATGAGTTTGACCAAACTGCGGGAGGCAGTGGTAGACAGGAGTGCCTGGCATGCTCTGGTCCATGGGGTCACAAAGAGTTGGACACGGCTGAATGACTAAACAACAATAAAGGAAAAAATGGGGCATTCCAGGATCAAATCAGAAACTAGGACAGCTTTGGTAAATCTGGGGCCGTCGCTGGAAAAGAGAGGCACTTGGAGAGTCTGCCATAAAGGACAAAGGAAGCTGGGTGTTTCTGTGCTTCAGGGTGTGGCAGAAAATGGTACCTTGAAGGGGAAAAGAGGAAGTTTGCTCTTCTGAACTGAAGATATTGGGCCAGCCTGCCCATGAGAAGGAGAAAGGCGGTCAGCTCAGGAGGCAGATTTGGGTCCAAGGAGCACACTGCCCACTGGCCACCGCCATGGCATGCCTCTGCCACACTAGGAGTGTGCCCTGCTGCTGAGGGCACCCCCTGCCACCTCCCCCATCATGGTGCAATCCCACCACTTGCCTCCCCCCGCCACCACAACCTCAGTGGGCGCACCCTAAAATCACAGAGTTGGAAGGGATTCTGAGGGTCTCTATTTCAAGCCCCTGCAATGCAGTTTTCTCAGTGAAAACAAGCTGTTCTGCTGCGGCGGCTGCTTTGCTGCCACCTCCTCAGCTGCAGATGTGCCTGCTGCAAGGAGGAGGCAGGTTGTGATCTGGGGGCAGCAGGTTCCCCTCCCCCAGTCTCAAGTGGCACAATGTCCCCTCCTGGCCCCACGCCTTGTGCAACCAGGCTGTCGATCCACCTAACTGGGGCGCCACAATTTAAGAAGGATATCGGCAAGCTGGAACATGTGCAGAGGAGGGCGACTGAGAAGATCAAGGGCCTGGAAACCAAAGCCTTATGAGGAACAGACAAAGGAGCTGGGTTAAGAGGAGATATGAGAACCGTCTTCAGATATCTCAAGGGCTGCTGCCACGTTGGAAGATGGAGCGAGCTTGTTTTCTCCGGCTCCGGAGGGTAGGACTCGAACCCAGGGCTTCAAGTTACAAGAAAGGAGATTGCGGCTAAACATCAGGAAGAACTTTCTGGCAGTAAGGGAGTTCCACCAACAGTGGAACAGACTCCCATCAGAGGTGGTGGACTCTCCTTCCTTGGAGGTTTTTAAGCAGAGGTTGGGTGGCCATCTGCCAGGGAAACCTTTGCTGGGATCCCTGCATTGCAGGGGGTTGGACTAGATGACCCTCGGGGTCCCTTCCAACTCTACAATTCTGTGATTCTGTGACTCTTTTTGCCTGCACTGAACGGCAGCGGCTCTCCAGGGTTTCAAAGAATGGACAATCCTAGCCTGACCTGGAGAGCCAGGAATTGAACCTGCAGCCTTTTGAGTGCAAGAAAGACGCTCTGCTGCTGCCCTTTCCTCAGCTTACCTGCCAGAAACATGACCTTCCGTGCTCCCTGTCGGCTGTTGGGGAGACCCATCGCCCTTTTCGCCTGCAAAACTTCAAACACTTCCAGGAATCAGGACGGACGGACGGACGGACAGGCAGAGCCTCTTCTCTGGACAAAGTCTGGGTCCCTCTGCTCCACGTCCCTCTGCCTGCGACACTCGCTTCCTCCCCTCTGCCTGTTTCTCCTTTTGTCCTGCAGAAAAAAAGGGAAGGAAATGGGTACCGTAACACAAGGTCGACACATCCCTGCCTTCTTTGGTGCGTTTATTTTGCCGTTTCTGAGTTACACCATCTCAAGGTGACTAAGGCTGAGTCCTGGCAGTTCAGCCCTGTAGTGCAACTCCAGAGGTGTGGGGGAAAGAGGGCCACTGGGTTCTTGTGGGGCTGGCGGGGGAGATCAGCTGCCGCCCCTTCCATGCACAGAAGGGATTATTTATCAGTAGAGTGTCCTCAATGTACATTGTTAGCTAGGCAATACAGACAGGTCTCTGCTCTCAAAGCGCCTACAGTCTGCTATAGTGATGCAACAACACAGGGAGGGAAGGAGGGAGGGAGGAAAGGAGAAGAGGTAACTGCCATGCTTTAGTCTTGGCTGCAATCCTAACCGCACTTACCCAGGAGTAAGGCCCACTGAATTCAGTAGGACTTACTTCTGAGTAGGCACAGTTAGGAAACATGGCACAGTTCATAAGGATGGAAAGGCCTGTCAATTCTAGGTCTCTCAGTATCTCATGTTTCCACTCTTAAATTCAGTTCTTACATTCAGAGGGGGAGATTTTCAGCCCCGAGGGCCACATTATTTGCTTCGAAACCTTCTGGGGGCCACATGCCAGGGCAGGTAGGGCCAGAGGCAAACAATTCATGCAAATATTACCTTTGCAAAGTAGACTGCCTTGCGGCTCATCTTCAGGAGAAAAGGCTCAGGAGTGAACGCTACGCAAATGTGGAGTGGAGTCTCTAAGACGGCTGGCACCTTGTACGCCTCCTTCCGGCAGCTCCTGATGCCAAGCTGGTGTCAAATGTATTGTTCTGCCTTCCTTTGGACCACATCAGTGAGGCTGAGAGGGGGGGGGGGTCTTGTCCTCTGGACAGCTCAGGACCTCCCAACACACTGCTCAGGCTCGCGCCCCAGGGAGTTCAGTCTAGTGCTGCAAATGCAGCCAAAATGACGCTGGAGGCAGCAGTTATGAGTCTCCACAGCCACAGCAGGCGCTGCGATTCTCCAGCACTTTGATTTCACCTCCAGAAGCGCACTCCATTGTCTCTCGAGGCAGACGGATGCCCAAAGCCGTAAAACAGCAGGCTAATTCGATGCACGCCTTTCTTCAGCACCCAAACATTCAAGAGGCATTATCGGATTTCAAGGACGCATTCCCACTCAAGGGGTGTAAGGAGGGGTCTTGCACGTGGAGCATCCCAGGGGCCAGGAATAAAGCCCCAAAGGGCCGCATTTGTCCCCGAGGCTGAAGTTCCTCAGTCTACCAGATGCCATGGTGGAATCCGGCTGGTGGAAGAGGCGCCTGGTAAGAAGACGGGGAGCAGGAATGGGCAGCTACCTTGAGGGCCAGCTTAAGTGTAGGACTAGGACCTGGCGGACCACAGTTCGAATCCCCACTCAGCCATCAATGAACTGTGACCTCGGGCCAGTCACTTTCCCTTTCAGCCTAATCCACCTCATGGGGTTGTTTGGGGGGATTTGTTGAGGAGCAGGAGAACCACGTGTGCCACCTTGGGCTCTGTGGTGGTGGTAGGAAAGTGAGTATAAAAGCAAGAAGTTTGACACGATGCAAAATCGTCCAGGGCTTTGGCAACAGGGGTAAAGGGAAGCTAAACAGATGGAGGCCTCCTCCTTCAGCAGCCAAGCATCCTCAAAAGGGATGGCAGATTGGCCAGATTGATTTGTATGCTGTTGGGAGGTTGTTGTCGTCTTGTTGAGCTGTATATGAAACAAAGGGGAGCCACAGTGAGGTGAAGGTGTCCTCTTTTGTTTGTTCCTGTGTTCATTTCAATTTTTATTTTATTTTTTGGTTAGCTTTTCTTGTAGGGTTGTTTCCCACACAGTTTGGTACCAGCGGTCCATGTTCACTCCTGACAGCTCCCTCCAGAGTCCAGCTGAAAAATACTCGGAGTCGAGAGTGGATTCAATGCTCTTTATTCAGCTCATAGTGGTGAGGAGGAATGAAAGTTCCCCCAAAGTATATGCTTTAGATACATTATTTACACAATGGGCTGCACATGATTGGCTAATTCCAGGATTCTCCTGTAGGCCAATCAGGTTGTGGATTCACTTCCATCTGGAGCTGTATTGGGTGGCTCCTGTGGACCAATCAGACTGCTGCATTCTGAATCCTATTCTTCTAGGACCAATCAGACTGCTGCACTTTGGATCCTATTCAACTCCGTACATAACACCAGTTTTGACACTCTTAAGCAAAACCCAATGTAGTCAACTAAATACAACCAACCAAGCTCTGGGCTCTCCAACCTCTCACCGCCAATGGAAACAAACAAACAAACAAACAAACAAACAAACAAACAGACAGACAGACAGACGAATGAAGAACCGAACCTGCCCTCACAACTCTGAAACCAAACTTTGCTATCTTCTTCTTCTTTGGTTGTTCATTTTTGTTTTTCATAATTGTGATTGATGTGATCAAAAGGGTGCATGTGAGGCTGAACATCTGGCTTAGCATCATGTTGGGAGTGGCTTTTCAGGCTGGGAAAGCCTTACCTGGAGAGGCCAGGTATTGAAATTGGGACCTCCAGCATGCAGAGAAGGGGCTCTGCCACTGAACTATGGCCCTTCCCTGGCTCTCTATAGGTGTACAAGGTCCACCCCCTCCTTACCTGTCTCCCACCACCCTATGCCACTAAGAAGTGCAACCTCTGTTTCCTGTCGCTTGCCTGCCCGTTGCAAAACAGCAGCATCGGTTCCATGATGCAACGCGTGGCTCTTGCTAGCTTCCTGGCAAGAATTAGGAAAGAAAGTTACGAAGTCCGTTTCCCTGCTGTCACCACCGCCTGACAGCAGCCGTTCAGACTGGAGCAATGCAGCAACCGAACTGACGAAAGTCACAAAAACAGACAAAATCCAATGGAGAGACGGGAGGTGTCAACGCTGCCAACTAGTGGCCATGCTGGGGTGCCCAGCTTGTTGTTGTATCCTTGCAAGTCTTCAAGCAGGTGATTGAAACCTGTGGCCACTGGTCTGCTGTTTGGATTCCAGTTCCCACCAGCCACAGCCAACATGATGGGAATTGCGTGGCGAGATCCCACCTCCCCCCAATGAAATAAAGACGCAGGACACAAGAATTCAGGTTAATGGGTCAAATCAGGCCAAAACTTTATTGATTACAGGAATTGAGCGGTATTGGCTTAGGCATTGGTCCTAACAACTAAGCAGCTTCAAGGCCAGTAAGGGTTAACCACCAGTGGGAGGAGTCCTGCTGAGGCACGTCAACTAGGACCTCCCCCCGGCATCACCTCATGGGGGTGTGCCCTGGGCCCACGCCTCCTTAGGCTTAGGACAAGGCCACGCCCCCCGGAATCCTTTACCGGACTACCCTTTGTTTGGGGGAAGGTGATGGCGCTCCTTCCCCCCTTCATCTGCATAACAATAAATCAGTACCCCCACCAATGCCTAACCGCCAATTCCGAGAAGTTGTGATGGTTTGCTACGAGGTAGGCGAAAACCAAATGGATGGTGCTAATCTGCCATTTGGGAAAATTCCTACCAGGCCCCTCAATGGCGACCAACCAAGGTCCATAGCAAGGTCAAAGAACCTACCTAAGGGTGGGAAGGGAGGGAAAACCGGGTCAGCTGCAGCGAGGGAAAGAGGGGGGCGCTTCGGCAGACCTAAATAGCCGAGGCCACGCCCCCGGAGCCAACCGATTGGCTGGCCCGGGGTATGACGCAGCCGAGGATTCCCTCTGTTATCGCATGGGCTGGAGCCAGCCCCGCGAGTGTGGGGAAGGGGCGTGAAGCTCCTTATATCGGAAGTGGCTTTCTAGTCCAGCAATATCCAGAGGGCCACAGGCTCCCCATCTCTGCTTTGAACAATTGCATAGTTTATGTCATTGTTAGGTGCTCACCTTTACAACGGCCCTGCTAATGGTTTTTAACAGAGCAGGAAATGATTTGGGAGAGGCAGCCCTTCCTATGCTGTACAGACATATTTTATTTCACTCCCATTGTCTCCTGAAAAACAGGTGCTGCCAGGTTTTGTAGTACACGCAGGTCCCGCTGTCCAAATGCTCGTTAAACGAAAATTTGCTTGTTGAAATATGAGGCATTCGTATCTAAACTTTGCTATACACAGTGCAGATTCAGATATACAAACAGCCAGAACTGCATGTGTTACTGTAAACAAATAAGCAGCCTTCATCTGGAAACATAGAAGCATAGAATTGCAGAACTGCAAGGGACCCTGAGGATCATCTAGTCGAACCACCCGCAATGCGGGAATATGCAGCTGTCTCACCCGGGGATCGAACCTGCAACCTTGGTGTTATCAGCACAAATTGAGCTATCCAGTTGCCCAAGCACTACTGCTGGGAGGCAGGCGGAGTGATCAGACAAAGAACAGAGTATATTGCCCCTTCCTTGTTTGGCTTTTGCAAGGTGTCAGAGGGTTTTCCTGTCTGCCCCCTCCCCCCCCCCATAATTTTTGGTTCAAAATTCTGTGGTTCGGAACACATTAGAAGTTTCCCCATAGGAATCAATGGAAATCACTGACTTGTTATCCAAACACTGACCTAAAAAATGATTCCCTGACAATGTGTTGTGTTCAGGCAGCAGGACCTGTATGTAGCTCAAAATCCTATCTAACCTGTTTACCGGAGGCAGAAGTAGGATATGTGTTTGTGACCCAATAGCCATCTGACTTTTAAAGAATTTTCAGGCATGTTCTTGGCCAGGGTGGGGGTGGGGATATCTATTGCCTTTCTGCAACCTTAAGTGTTCGCCTAGGATTCCATACCCCTCTTCAGCATCAGCTTCATTGGACTGGTCATGTTGTGCGGATGCCTGATGATTGTCTTCCAAAGCAACTACTCTATTCCAAACTTAAAAATGGAAAGCATAATGCTGGTGGTCAACAAAAGAGGCTTAAAGACTGTCTCAAGGCAAATATTGAAAAATGTAGTATAAACACTGACAACTGGGAAACACTGGCCTGCGAGCGCTCCAATTGGAGAACAGCCTTTACCAAAGGCGTCATGGGCTTTGAAGACACTCAAACTCAGGGTGCGAGGGAGAAATGTGCTAGGAGGAAGGCATGCTTGGCAAATCCACACTGTGATCAACTCCCACCTGGAAACCAATGTCTCCACTGTGGAAGGATGTGTGGATCCAGAATTGGCCTCCACAGTCACTTATGGACTCTGTTAAAACCATGTTTATGGAAAACAATCTTACTAGCCAAAGAAGAAGAAGAAATCTCATTCAGAGGAGGATGTATCTTAATCCAATGCAAACAAACAAGTTGTATAATCCAGAATGACGTAAGTTTATTACATTGCAAACGCAATAAAACGAGAAGAAGCCAGCTACCAAACACTTGGCCAGCTGCTTCAAGACAGTCTCAGTTCTTGGTCTCTATGGCCTCTTTGTTCAGCCTCCTCTTCCACATCTTTTCTTATGTTCCCGTTTCGATGCACCATCTGCTTTGATGCCCTTCTTTAGTCCTCAGTTCTGGTGCCAGCTGGCCAGAAGAAAAATGCAGGGAGGAAGGTCAAATTTGTTAACCTCAGCTTGAGCAGCAAAAAAGGCAGGGCGTGATGCTTCTTATCTTGTGCATGTAAGCATTACCACCTGCTAGCATTCGCAAAGGAAGGTGTGGTTGCGGGCGCAGGAGTATGAGCTTGCCCCAAAGTTGTCTTTGGTGATCACTCGTAGCCAAGTAAGATTGTCTTCCATAAACACGGTTTTAACAGTGACTCCGTAAGTGACTGTGGAGGCCAATTCTGGATCCACACATCCTTCCACAGTGGGGACATTGGTTTCCGGGAGGGAGTTGATCACAGTGTGGATTTGCCAAGTGTGCCTTCCTCTTAGCACGTTTCTCCCTTGTGTCCTAAGTTCGAGTGTCTTCAAAGCCCATGACACCTTTGGTAAAGGCTGTTCTCCAATTGGAGCGCTCGCAGGCCACTGTTTCCCAGTTGTCAGTGTTTATACTACATTTTTAAATATTTGCCTTGAGACAGTCTTTAAACCTCTTTTGTTGACCACCAACATTATGCTTTCCATTTTTAAGTTTGGAATAGAGTAGTTGCTTTGGAAGACGATCATCAGGCATCCACACAACATGACCAGTCCAACCAAGTTGATGTTGAAGAATTAATGCTTCAACACTGGTGATCTTTGCTTCTTCCAGTACACTGGTATTAGTTCCCCTGTCTTCCCAAGTGATGTGTAAAAATTTTCAGAGACACTGTTGATGGAATCTTTTGAGGAGTTGGAGATGGTGTTTATAAGTGGTCCATGTTTCACAAGCATACAGTAAGGTTGGTAGCACAATAGCTTTGTAAACAAGCATTTTGGTTTCCCTGCTAATGTCCTGGTCCTCAGACACACTGCACTTCAATTGGAAGAAAGCTGCACTCACAGAGCTCAGGCGATGCTGGATTTCAGCATCAGTGTCAGCCCTTGTGGAAAGATAACTGCCCAGGTAGGAGAAGCTTAAAGCCACAAAGTTGGCAGCCCTGGTCTCTAAGCTCCTTGTCCCATAACTTCCTTAGTTTTTTCTCCTTGTCCTCCTCAGCCAGAGCTACTCCTGTCAATATTTCACTTGGACTGTTATGGGTTCCCTGATCCAAACACAGCAAGGAAACAGCACAATTCTCAGCATTTTTTACTCAGAAGTAAATCCCATTGTATTCTGCAGGGCTCATTGCAGGGGCAGACCACCTATCTGAAAGTGCCAGGTGTCAGTTACCTGTAGGGATTGGGGGAGAAATCCGGGCCTTCTTCATTTGCACATTCTGAAACAATACAAGAACCCAGACTCAGCCATCCTATGAAATTTGCAGTTCCCTGAATTTTGCAATGCATTTCTTCAACATTATAATGTGTACAAAAGTGCATTTGCTAGGATAACACCTGCACAAACATGTATTTATATATCAGCAAAAACAGCAAATGAGAACACATTATATAAGGGAACACTGTTTTGCAAAAATGTTATAAGGAAAAAAGCTATAAGGAACACCATTTCAGATAAAACCACAGCGGACCTTGCCACCAAACTCTGCCAATTTGTCCTTACCCACAACAACTTCAAATTCAGTGATGACCTGTTCCTTCAGATCAGCGGCACAGCAATGGGCACCCACATGGCCCCACAGTATGCCAACATCTTCATGGCAGATTTAGAACAACGTTTCCTAAACTCCTACCCACTCAAACCTCTCTTGTACCTGCGATGCATTGACGATATTTTTATCATCTGGACACATGGTCAACAGACCCTGGACACCTAGACCTAGCAGGGCAGCAGTTGAAGAAGGAGCAAAAAAGCTTTTCTTGTGTGTTTCTTTGTGGCTGATTAGCTGTGCAAAGGTCAGAGGGGGCAGGGTTTCTGTTGAGGCAGGGGATTAGCTGTGGGAGGAGCTTATCAGACCTAGCAGGGCAGCAGTTGAAGAAGGAGCAAAAAAGGTTTTCTTGTGTGGGGGTGTTTTAAACGGCGCACACAGTTTAATCCATCTTTTAGATTTAGGGGAGCTAGTCTCAAACGTTTGTTGGGGGAGACCTAGGTTTTTTTTTCTTATGGGGGGAGTTATTTGTCCTGTCTTCACGCTTTTTATGATGGAGGACCGCTGTAGCCACCCCCAACGACACGTTCTCAGGATGGAGGGGGAGGGAACAGCTGCAGTCACCTGTGGTTCCTGCGCAATGTTTGCCATCTTGCCAAAGGTTGCAGGCAGCTTTACCTGCAGCAATTGCATGTTGATTGCCCTCTTAAAAGACAAAGTCCAGCAACTGGAGGAACGTGTAGCTACGCTCCAAAGAATTAGAGAGCTGGAGCTCTTCTTGGAAGCAACAGAGCACACCGTCTCCACCAAGGAGGAGACGGGGACTCCCCCGAGAAGGAGGCTAGTTCACCAACACAGGAGCCAGATATATGGAGAAACGTGACTCAAAGAAGTAGGAGGCCCAGGGTTCGCTCTGATTGTTTAGAAATACACAATCGCTTTGAGGTCCTCTCCCCTAGCATGGAAGACGAAGAGCAGACTCCATTTGAGGATCTCTCCCTCATTACGCGGGACGCGGGTGGCGCTGTGGGCTAAAGCCTCAGCGCCTAGGGCTTGCCGATCGAAAGGTCGGCGGTTCGAATCCCTGCGGCGGGGTGCGCTCCCGCTGCTCGGTCCCAGCGCCTGCCAACCTAGCAGTTCGAAAGCACCCCCGGGTGCAAGTAGATAAATAGGTACCGCTTACCAGCGGGAAGGTAAACGGCGTTCCGTGTGCGGCTCTGGCTCGCCAGAGCAGCGTTGTCACGCTGGCCACGTGACCCGGAAGTGTCTCCGGACAGCGCTGGCCCCCGGCCAATAAATGTGAGATGGGCGCACAAACCCCAGAGTCTGGCAAGACTGGCCCGTTTGGGCAGGGGTACCTTTACCTTTACCCTCATTACAGTCGATCAGGTATATGAAGACGAGCAGCAAAGTCAGTCCTCAGGGAATGTGCAGGCGACCTTGGAACGGACAGCTCACGGAAGAACCCTGACCAAACCTAAGAGGAGGCGTGTAGTGGTGATAGGGGATTCCCTACTGAGGGGAACAGAAGCAGTGATCTGTGGGCCTGACAAGATGTCTCGGGAAGTGTGCTGACTCCCCGGGGCTAAGATCCAAGATGTAACTGAACGACTGCAAGGAATCATAAAACCCACTGACGAATACCCCTTCCTCTTGGTTCATGTGGGAACCAATGACACTGCAAGCAATAGCCTCCAGAAGATCAAAAGAGACTATAAGGCTCTCAGCAGAAAATTGAAGCAACTAAATGCACAAATTGTCATCTCATCTGTCCTCCCAGTTGAACGACGTGGCCCAGGGAGAGAGGGAAAAATAGTGGAAGTGAACAGCTGGCTTTGCAAATGGTGTAAACAGGAACAGTTTGGATTCTTAGATCACGGACTGCAGTTTCTTGAAGATGGACTTCTGGCAAGCGATGGGCTGCATCTCACAACGGTTGGGAGAAATGTTTTTGCCAAAAATCTCAGAAACCTCATCAGGAGGGCTTTAAACTGACTAATGTGGGGGAGGGAGACAGTGCTCCTGAAGGTAGGAGTCTATCAATTGATGAAGATGATCATCCAAATGTCATAGACCAAATGGAGCAAACAGCACGCGGACCTAGTGGTGGGAGGAAAAAATCCTTAAATAAGAGACACGGGGGAATGATTAATGGACTTCAATGTCTGTACACTAATGCGCAAAGCATGGGAAATAAACAAGATGAGCTTGAGCTCTTGGTACAGCAAACTAAATATGACATAATAGGCATCACTGAAACCTGGTGGGATAAGTCCCACGATTGGAATGTAATAATGGGGGGATACAATCTATTTCAGAGAAACAGACCAGACAAGAAAGGAGGAGGAGTGGCGTTATATGTCAGGGATGTGTATACCTGTGAAGAGATCCAAGATTTAGAACCTCAAAGCCAAAGTGAGAGCATTTGGGTCAAAATTAAGGGAGAGAAGAATAACAGAGATCTCATTGTGGGAGTTTACTATAGATCCCCAAGCCAAATGGAGGACATAGATGATGCCTTCCTGGAACAGATGGCCAAGCATGCAAAAGGAAGGGAGATGGTAGTAATGGGGGGCTTCAATTACCCAGATATTTGTTGGATGTCAAACTCAGCCAAGAGCTTAAGGTCAAACAGATTCCTCACTGGCCTTGCAGACAACTTCATTGTCCAGAAAGTGGGAGAAGCAACAAGAGGAACAGCCATTTTAGATCTGGTCCTAACCAATGTTGATGACCTGGTTAGTGGGGTAGAAGTGGAAGGATCATTAGGCACGAGTGATCATGCTCTTCTGAAGTTTACTATACAGCGGAAAGGAGCAGCCAAGCATACTAGGACTCAATTTCTTGACTTTAAGAAAGCCGACTTCATAAAACTTAGGGAAGTGCTGGGTGAGATCCCATGGACAGTAATACTAAAAGGAAAGGGAGTTCATGATGGCTGGGAGTTTGTTAAGAGGGAGATAGTAAAAGCACAATGTGAGGCAATACCAATGAGACGGAAACATGGAAGGTGCTTAAAGAAGCCAGGGTGGCTATCTAAAGAACTTTTAACTGAGTTAAGATTAAAAAAGGATGTGTACAAAAAATGGAAAAGGGGGGAAACCACCAAAGAGGAATTGAAACAAATAGCCAGCATGTGTAGACACAAAGTCAGAAAAGCTAAAGCACAGAATGAACTCAGGCTTGCTAGAGAGGTTAAAAGCAACAAAAAAGGCTTTTATGGATATGTTCGTAGCAAAAGGAAGAACAAAGAAACAGTGGGGTCACTCAGAGGAGAAGATGGTGAAATGCAAACAGGGGACACAGAAAGGGCTGAACTCCTCAATGCCTTCTTTGCCTCAGTCTTCTCCGATAAAGAAAACAATGCCCGACCTGAAGAATTTGGAGCAAATGATTCAGCAAAGGAAACACAGCCCAGAATAACTAAGGAGATAGTACAAGAATACTTGGCTAGTTTAGATGTATTCAAGTCTCCAGGGCCAGATGAACTGCATCCAAGAGTATTAAAAGAACTGGCAGATGTGATCTCAGAACCACTGGCAGTCATCTTTGAGAATTCCTGGAGAACAGGCGAAGTCCCGGCAGACTGGAGGAGGGCAAATTTTGTCCCTATTTTCAAAAAGGGGAAAAGAGAGGACCCAAATAATTATCGCCCAGTCAGTCTGACATCAATACCAGGGAAGATTCTGGAGCAGATCATTAAGCAAACAGTCTGTGAGCACCTAGAAAGGAATGCTGTGATCACCAATAGTCAGCATGGATTTCTGAAAAATAAGTCATGTCAGACTAACCTGATCTCGTTTTTTGACAGAATTACAAGCCTGGTAGATGAAGGGAACGCAGTGGATGTAGCCTACCTTGATTTCAGCAAGGCATTTGACAAGGTGCCCCATGATATTCTTGTAAAGAAGCTGGTAAAATGCGGTCTTGACTATGCTACCACTCAGTGGATTTGTAACTGGCTGACTGACCGAACCCAAAGGGTGCTCATCAATGGTTCCTCTTCATCCTGGAGAAGAGTGACTAGTGGGGTGCCACAGGGTTCTGTCTTGGGCCCGATCTTATTCAACATCTTTATCAACGACTTGGATGATGGACTCAGGGGCATCCTGATCAAATTTGCAGATGACACCAAACTGGGAGGGGTGGCTAACACCCCAGAGGACAGGATCACACTTCAAAACGACCTTGACAAATTAGAGAACTGGGCAAAAACAAACAAGATGAATTTTAACAGGGAGAAATGTAAAGTATTACACTTGGGCAAAAAAAATGAGAGGCACAAATACAAGATGGGAGACACCTGGCTTGAGAGCAGTACATGTGAAAAGGATCTAGGAGTCTTGGTTGACCACAAACTTGACATGAGCCAACAGTGTGACGCGGCAGCTAAAAAAGCCAATGCAATTCTGGGATGCATCAATAGGAGTATAGCATCTAGATCAAGGGAAGTAATAGTGCCACTGTATTCTGCTCTGGTCAGACCTCACCTGGAGTACTGTGTCCAGTTCTGGGCACCACAATTCAAGAAGGACACTGACAAACTGGAACGTGTCCAGAGGAGGGCAACCAAAATGGTCAAAGGCCTGGAAACGATGCCTTATGAGGAACGGCTAAGGGAGCTGGGCATGTTTAGCCTGGAGAAGAGGAGGTTAAGGGGTGATATGATAGCCATGTTCAAATATATAAAAGGATGTCACATAGAGGAGGGAGAAAGGTTGTTTTCTGCTGCTCCAGAGAAGCGGACACGGAGCAATGGATCCAAACTACAAGAAAGAAGATTCCACCTAAACATTAGGAAGAACTTCCTGACAGTAAGAGCTGTTCGACAGTGGAATTTGCTGCCAAGGAGTGTGGTGGAGTCTCCTACTTTGGAGGTCTTTAAGCAGAGGCTTGACAACCATATGTCAGGAGTGCTCCGATGGTGTTTCCTGCTTGGCAGGGGGTTGGACTCGATGGCCCTTGTGGTCTCTTCCAACTCTATGATTCTATGATTCTATGATTCTACCTTTCACCAGAAATTTAATGATTTTCACCCCACAATCAACCTTACAATGAATCAATCTATGCAAGAAATACATTTTTTGGACACTACTATAAAAATACAGGATGGGCGCATAGACACCACCTTATACCGTAAACCAACTGACTGACAAACATATCTACCATCCCAAACATACCAAACAGTCCATTGTATATAGCCAGGCACTACGTTACATTTGCATCTGTTCCAATTCTACAGACAGAGACTCCCACCTAAGAGATCTACAGCAAACCTTTTCAGAACTAAAATACCCAGCAGATGAAGTTAGACAACAGATCAACAGAGCCAGACTGATACCCAGAGAGAACTTGCTGCAAGACAGACCCAAAAAAGAAAATAACAGAACACCTCTAGTCATCACATACAGCTCCCAAGTTAAAACAGTACAACGCATCATCAGAGATCTACAACCTCTCCTGGACAATGACAGTTCTCTTTCTCAAGCTCTGGGAGGAAGACCTTTCATTGCCTACAGACAGCCACCCAATCTTAAACAACTCCTAACCCACAATAATACTACAACCAGACTTAACACGGACACTGGCACCAGAGCCTGCAACAAACCCAGAGCTTGCTGCCAAATCTGAAGCCTTATTTACTTGGGATCTATTTGCCCGCTTACCCAGAACGTAGAGGTTGCAAAGAAGCACCAGGGATTCAGTTCCTTCGGAGAAAAGGGTTTATTGTGATCTGCGCAGAGGCAACCAGCGGAATTGTTTCCAAAGGCTGGTGGCCCCCAATACACATAAGCCAGCAATATTTATACCCCTGCAGCACCTCCCGACCACCCCATCATATCATATTCCTCGATTTGCCTTATTGCCTCTTTGGGTGTTGCTAAAGCATTTTGGCAGTGCACTCCTTTCGCTTATCTTGTTTGCTCCAGATGCATTTCTCCTCCTGCTCTCCGGGCGTTGCCTTCCAACTGTCAATGCACCCCCTGCCCACTCCCTTCACATACACCCGGACAACACCATCACTGGCCCCAACAACACCACACATACCATCTCGGGACTATTTAATTGCTCATCGTCTAACATTGTGTATGCCATCAAATGCCAACAGTGTCCTTCAGCTCTCTATATTGGACAAACAGGCCAAACCTTACGCCAAAGAATAAACGGGCATAAATCTGACATCAAGAATCATAAAACAGAGAAACCAGTAGGAGAACACTTCAATCTCCCAGGACATTCTATACAAGATCTCAAAGTAGCTGTTTTACTACAAAGGAATTTCAGAAATAGACTGGAAAGAGAAGCTGCTGAATTGCAACTCATTACCATACTTAAAACCATGGAGAGACCTGGTCTGAACAAAGACACTGGATTCTTATCTCATTATACATGACTAAGCCATTTCTCACCTTCTCACCCCTTGCCTTTTCCTATAAGACCTATTACAGTCCGTTAAGAGTCGTCAACAGGCTCATCTCAGCTATCTGTCTATCTCCCATTCCCACCACCCTTCTGAGTAATACCCCTCCCCACCTTCTCACTATATAGAAGGATCTGGCAACTTCTGTTTCAGTGTATCTGAAGAAGTGTGCATGCACACGAAAGCTCATACCAAGAACTAACTTAGTTGGTCTTTAAGGTGCTACTGGAAGGAATTTTTTTATTTTGCAAAAATGTTTCTGTTAGGGGAAACGGCACACGAGCACCTGCATATTGGGAGAACTTTGCACACAAATGCTGATGATTTTCATGACTCCCCCCAACCCCAAAGTTAATAAACGAATGAGGAAATGTGGAGATCTGCTGCCTCTCCTGCCCTTAGAGAGTGATAGCAATCTGATAATAATGCATGAAGAATTAGGGGCATTCTTATTATCAGCTACTTGAATGGACAGTTCAGCTAAGTGGCAAAGAGGAGCTGATGTGGTGTAGTGGTTAAGAGTGGTGGACTCGTAATCTGGTGAACTGGGTTCGCGTCTCGGCTCCTCCACATGCAGCTGCTGGGTGACCTTGGGCTAGTCACACTTCTTTGAAGTCTCTCAGCCCCGCTCACCTCACAGAGTGTTTGTTGTGGGGGAGGAAGGGAAAGGAGAATGTTAGCCGCTTTGATACTCCTTCGGGCAGTGATAAAGCGGGATATCAAATCCAAACTCTTCTTCTTTTTCAGTGTGGGATAAATAGAATATGAGAAATAGTTCTCTCAGAGCATCTCACTCACCATAAGAGTGCGGTTTGTGGGCAATCTAAAATGGGCCGGTTTGATGGGACTTGCTTTCTGTTCCTCAATTCTGTAAGCAAATCCACCAGCTCAGTGGATTTCTGTTCCTATATTATGTCATCGTTTGGAAAGGGAACTTTCAGGTTGATTTGCAAACCTTAAGCCATCCCAAGAAGCAGGGCTGTGAAAAGACCCTTTGTTGGACTCTGGGCAGCACCATCAGGACAGCCCAAGCAGACACCACTACACTAGATGGACCAAATGGTCTGACCAAAAAACAGCTACACTTCTGCCTGATTTTGCTGGAGTCAGGAACACAGGCAGAGCCCAGGTGAAGAAACTTTGAACATTTCGTGACATCACCTCGCCTCACCCAATCAGCACCAGAGGCCTCACTGCTGCAGTTGCTATGCAGACACATGTTTTCGAAGAAAACACACACACACACACACACACACACACACACACACACAAATATCAGCATACACTTTCTCTGTGCTTAATTTCTTGAGAACAAACTTCATATTGACGTTTGGCTCCTTATTTACAGAAGTGTGGAGCGGTACCTATTGTTCTTCTGCGGTGATGGTAACACACACACCACACCTGTTCAGAAATCTGCTTTGCAGTTCATAGGGTTGCCATATTTCAAAATATATTTTGCAGGAAAGTTGTTGCACTTCTTTTTTCCCTCATTTGCCAAAGTAGTTGTTGTGCTCTTTTTGCAAAAGAGACATAGGTTGCCATGGGCCCTGGGTCTTCTTGGACAGTTTAAACGATTCCACCCAGATGCTGTTTCCGACAGACAAATCCCGGACATGTCCAGGAAATTCTGGACTTATAGCAGCCCTAAATTACAACAAAGCCTTTGTGACGTTCCCTTGCATGTTCAAAATGGGTCTTGGGGGTCCAGGTGGAAAAATCAAAATTGGAAACAGAATTGTTAGATCCAAAAACCAAGAATTTGTCAAGAATGTATAACTTGCTGTTGAAATGGAACACTCAGGATGAAACGGTGAAATCAGCTATGATTAAATGGGCACAAGATGTTGGACATAACATAATGATGGCTGACTGGGAATGGTTATGGACCACAGGTATGAAATATACGGCATGTAATGCCCTAAGAGAAAATTTAATGAAAATGATTTATAGGTGGTACATGACACCAGTTAAGCTTGAAAAAATCTACCATTTGCCCGATAATAAATGTGGGAAATGTAAGGAGACTGAAGGTACATTCTTTCACCTTTGGTGGACGTGCCCAAGGATTAAGACATTCTGGGAGATGATTTATAATGAAATGAAAAAGGTATTTAAATATACCTTCCTTAAGAAACCAGAGGCCTTTCTCCTGGGCATGGTCGGCCAATTGGTGCTAAAGAAGGATAGAACTTTTTTTATGTATGCAACAACAGCAGCAAGAATACTTATCGCGAAATATTGGAAGAGGAAGACACAAGATTCACCCACCAGGGAAGAATGGCAGATGAAGTTGATGGACTACATGGAATTGGCGGAAATGACTGGCAGAATCCGAGACCAGGGAGAAGAGTCGGTGGAAGAAGACTGGAAAAAGTTTAAAGACTATTTACAGAAATACTGTAAAATTAATGAATGTTAGAAAGATGTTGGAATGAAGTTATATGGCTTTAGTAGAAATGTTATAAGGAATTAAGTATAAATAGATTAATAGAGTATTAAAGGGAAAAATAAGTTTGAATGTGTTAAGACAATTATAGGATAGAAAACAGAGGAAGATGGAAAGGAATTGCTGAAACAATTAATAGAAGTGGAATACAAAAAGGGAGGTGTGAGGAGGTCGTGGAAATAAGTGAAAGAAAGATAAGCTATTGAAATTGGTCTGTGTTTTAAATGGTTTTTGTTTTGTTTTGCTAGTTGTATGTGTTAGTGTTTTGTAGTGTTTTTTGTACTGTATTGTATTGTTCTATGTTTTTTCTTTTTTGTTTTTTTGTAGTGTTGTGTTTAATTTGTTGGAAAATTAATAAATATTATTTTAAAAACAAACAAACAAAATGGGTCTTGGGGGCTAGTGGCTGCCAGGCCTGCTCTCGAACGGAAACTTTGTCACCCGAGATACTTGATTCCTCCAGTATGCAAATAAGGCATGGTAAACAAATGCTTCACAGGAGCTCAGTTTTGTTGAGAGATGAAAGAGACCCCTCTGACTTTTCTCTGCTGCCCGCATCCCTTGAAACAGTGTCCGATGGGGTGTGTCTTCAACCTTGCGCCACGCAAGCCTTCGTTGGACAGAAGTCTTCATTGTTCCCTCTCTTTGCATAACAGGTATCGGCTGGGATTAACTTGTTTGTGACTCTGAATTGGTTGAGAGGGTGGAACCACAGCACATTTTATTCTGGCACCTCTGTCCTCCCAGACCCCCTCCCTCGTGGACACATCTCTCAGCAAAATAGGCAAAGCATAGGTGGGATTTGGCAAAATAGACAATTGAAACCCCATTGCGTGCTAATGTCCCAGAGAGGGATCTGATGCAACAGAAGCCATCCACACATTGGAGTCTTCTCTTGCTTGGGAGAAGAAGCAGGGAAAGAGGAGGATTTAGGGAGAGAGGTTTTTTGCAAGGGGTCAAAAAATAGGGTAAGGTTTGCAAATCAGCCTGAAAGTCCTCTTGACGTTGCACAAACGGCGCATTTGCTACAGCTCTGCACGTGTGAGGAAAGCCAATGGAACATCTATTTGCCAGCCCAAGGTCAAAGCTTTGGTTAATATTTCTTCTTGCAGGTAAGGAAGATCCAAACGGGCAAAGGAATTGGCCACAGTAATTCGGGTCAGAACCCTAGAACAGTGGTCAGAGGAGCTTGCAAAGATGAAATGAATGACTTTCCTTGCCTTTATGCAAATGTTGATGCTGAATTTCCACTTGATGTTGTGGATATTCGCAACGTTCCCGAGATTCGTCAAGTATTTGTTGTTTTTGTGGTTGACCTGTAATGGTATGTAGGCTTTCGGTCTTTGCCAGAATATGGTTGTTGACATTCAGCAGTGTTTCTAATACCAACAGTATATCATAAATGAAGTGAAACGGTAAAAATACCAGGTGTTCTGGAAGTTTATATTTGACACCTGACAAAATCTAATCGAGAGACGACAACAAGTTGTGGGTGAAGTTTCACGTATAGAATTTTGAGCAGGGGAGTGGAATGTGACATTTTGGCATGTTTCAAATGGTGGGAAATGTTTAGTTCCAGTTTTAGCAGATTGCACCCGGAAAGCCTTCAACAGCTGATGAGGAACAGAGTTACACCTTACGGGTGCATAGTTGCCCGGCTATTTCCTGTGTCTACAGGTGAAATGTCTTAGTGCAAAATTTGAGATCTGGGGTGCTAATGAAATAAGTTGCTGGACAAAGCACTTGCCATCTGCCTAACCCTTCAACAGCTATGGGGCAGGTAGAAATTCAACAGGTAGGGGCATTTCCCATTAGTGCATCACCTTCTTGGAATCATCAGTTTAAATTTCTGCTTGTTATACTGCAGAAGCTTTGCAAGAAAGAAAAAAGAGGCAAATTTATTAGGGATACTGTATGTTGTGCGTGATTTGGAGTGGAAAGATGAGCTATCTGAGGAAAGAACTGGAAAAAACTGCTGGTTCAAAAAAGGAAAGATCCATCAATATAAGATTTTGCATTTACTTTGATTTTATTCTTGCAGAATCAGTCATCCTGAGCTCCTTCCTCCCGATGGCCCTGGGAGAAACAGAGAGGGCGATTTCTGCCACGGACCAGAGTGGGATCTCCACCACAGAGGAAACATCACCAATCTCCCAGTTTTGTCAGTGATCACTGAGATCACAACCTCCACCCTTGTTTCCTTATCACTTAATTATTGGGTGGGGGGGTTAGATCCTCAGGAAAAAGGGTTGGGACCAGATTTTCTTTCCCCAGTGCCATTGCTTCAGCCAAAGTTTGAGTCCGACACAGCTTCCTTGAAGTGTGAAAATAAAAATAGCGGGGGATCCCATTGTGGATCCTTCACAACGCATAGTGTTTGGCCCCTCGTAACTAGGCCTCAAGCCTGTTTCTGGAATGTTCTGGAATGTGAATAGAATGTTCTAGAACCTTGAGAAAACATGATGTTGGGGACTAGGTTTTGAGTTCTGTGGTGGGGGAAAAGGACATAAATGTTCTGTGGAGGGAGAAAAGTGGATTATAAATAAAGACACACACACCCCAAGCACTGAAGCAGACCTTATTTTAGGGATTGCCCTTTCATCCTGACCTCACTGTTGATTTCTGTTCCTTTTTCTTTTTTTTAAATGTAGACCGGCCAAAATCTGCCACAATAAGCCCCTCTGGAAACATCACCCAGCTCTTGGGTTCCAGTCTGACTCTCATCTGTCGTGCTGCAGATTCAAATCCTGATATACAGTATAGATGGTATTTCAACAACACCGATGCAAACGTGACAAGCAGCAATCTGACCATTGAATCAATCTCCTGGGAAAATGAGGGGGCCTATGTCTGCTGCATATCTTACCCTCAAACAAATGCCACAGCCTATGCGACTGTATCTCTGAGGATAAAAACAGACAATGGTGATTTTCTTGGCTGTTCTGTCTGCCGGAGAGCTGTGGGGAGTTCATTCCGAGTTCAGCCTAAACATGTTTTCTCAGAAGTAAATCCCACTAGATTGTGTCCAGTTAGGTTTCCCTCAGAGTAATCCCACTGAAGTAGGGCACAAAAGTTGTCGAGCTTTTTAAATCTCCAAGGAAATTTGAGGTTTTTTGAGCTATTTCTAAGGAAATCTGCCCCAAAGTCAACACTTCTGGTGTAGGGGGTTGCCCTACACCTGGGTATTCCCAGACATTTTTTTACAGACTTTCGGAAATGCAGCAATTTCCGATGGATGAATCCTGGATATGTCCGGATGTACGGCAGCCCTACACTGAAGTGACTGCGCCCAATTTAGGGTTCATCTTTGCCGTTCCCCCACAAGGAAAACCCACAGCTTATGGCTGAATTGGAAGAAACAGAAACTGGGGTTTGGGGGCACATATTGTCATTCGTTCTGAATTAGCTGTGGGTTTCCCCAGAGAAAGTCAAAAGAATTCTGGGAGTTGTAGATTTTTAAGGGTGATGAGAGTTGTTAGGAGACCCCAAAAAAAATTTCCCTCCCAGAGCTACAATTCCCAGAGCAGTTTAATAACCAATCCTTCTTAAATCCAACAGGTTTAAGGTAGAGCAAATATAGTATTAATATATATAGTTAATATTTGGGCTTTCATTCTCACGCAATGAACTATTTTAAAAACATGTAAATAATTGCTTGTAGGCCAATATGATTTTGATAGTGCACTATAAAGCTAAAGATTTATTTTTACAAATTTTAGGGTTTCAGATGTTATATATTAAGCCTTTACAGGTTAACAGAGCTGATTGTACAGGAATGTAAAAGCTGCTGTTTTAAATTTATCTAGATTCTTGGAGCGACTTTAAGTATTAAATCAATTGCATATTTGTGATATTAAGCTAGGCAGTTTGGCTGTTAGTGTACTTTTGTCATTGTGATTTTAAGAGAAGGAAATTTAATGTACATTTGAATTTATTTGGTGGTGAACAAGTCACCCCTCAAAGCAACGAAAGGTGTAATTTTGATATTTTAGAATTATACATCTTTTCATTAGGAATTTCATACTGTCTCTTACACAAGGTTTAAAATAAATTTTTGTGGGACGGGGTGTGAGGAGGAAAGAGAAGGGGATTCTGAGCTGTTCGACAGTGGAACAGTCTCCCTCAGGAGGTGGTGGACCCTTCTTCCTTGGGGTCTTCAAGCAGAGGTTGGGTGGCCATCTGTCATGGATGCCTTAGCTGAGATTCGGGCATTGGCAGGTGGTTGGCCTAGATGACCCTTTCAGCTCTACGATTCTGCGATTTATTTTGTTATTCTTCTGCATTAACAAATAACTTCTTAGAAAAGAGAAGAAACTGCAACTCCCTCCATCACTGACCCTGCTTGCTGGGTCCAGCAGCCTCTTGAGGGTTTCCTCACGCCAGACTGGCAGGGTGGTACTGCTGCAGCAGCAAAAAATGGTGAATATGCAGCCCACAGGATATGAAAACAGCTTCCCCTTTGTGACGACAAACAGTGCATCCTGTGCTGGGTTGCGATATCCATTTCTGACACACGCGCCGGGATTGGGCAAAGAATGCACAATGAGACATCTTGCTTAGCCTCTCAAAGCTAGAACATGAGAAAAGTCTGGCAAAAGTCCTATCTAGTCCAGCGTCCTGCTTTCACAACAGCCACACAGAAAATAATAATAATAATAATAATAATAATAATAATAATAATGCGTGAGAGAACAAGAAGTAAAATCCTAGGGATAAAAAATGGGGAGAATGTTCACACCACTCTTGCTTTTCTGTTCCAGAAACTTCTTCAGCTCAACCACAGCTTCCTCTGCTGGTGTTTGCCGGCTTCGTGTTTGGGTTGGTGGCTGGGGTGACTTTGGTTGGCGCCTTGCTATGCTGTTTCTGTGAGTAAAGCCCTTGAACTGGGAAGACTCGGACTCCTGGGTTCTGTTCCCAAGGGATGAGTGTTAGGAATGCCAAAGGGGTTCTCGGTTTGCTCCGTATTTTAACACAAACCTACCTAATCTGCAGTCCGTGAAACTATCCTTCAGAGTTAGCTTATCCTTGATACAATACGATACAATAATCTTTATTGTCATTGTCCCTTACAGAACAACGGAATTGAAAAAGTCTACATCAGACATTCAAAACCAACAAGCCTGCTATCCCAGCTATCCCAGTCTGGTTAGCCCCCTAAAAACTCTGACACCCCGTAATTAAATACAATATGCTCCCATAGAGACTACCTTACACTGCGTTTAAAACCAAAATCGCATTTGGATAGAAACTGTTTCTCGGATGGCTAGTCCTAGTCTTTATAACCCTATACCTTCTTCCAGAAGGCAGAAGCTGAAAGAGATCATTTCCGGGGTGCGCACTATCCTGCACTATCTCTGCAGCTTTCTTATGGCACCTGGAAGCATAGATTGGTGAATCAAAGAAAAATCTTCAAGCCCTGGTCTTTGTGAAATATTATTTATTTATTTATACAAAATAGTTACACGCCAATATTCTTCTTTGTGTCCCTCCTCCACGAGATGTCTGGAGGGTGGCAACACGAGAACAGGGCCTTTTCTGCAGTGGCTTCCCGCTTGTGGAGCGCTATCCCCAGGGAGGCTCGCCTGTCCCCATCATTGCATTTCTTTAGACACCAAGGGAAAACGTTCCTCTTCAATGTTCCTTTGACTGATTGACATCCGATGCCCTTTTAAATCTATTGTGGGAGGAGGGGTTGGTTTTGTCCCGTTCTTAACTCTATCATGTATTTGGTGTTTTTATATTCCTATTTTATGTTGTGAACTACCCCGGATTAAGGGCGGTATACAAATTTAAATAAGAAGAATAAAAAATATTCATTTAAAAACCAGAGTGGTTTACAGCAATTGAACATGAAACCATACAATAAAAACCATACTAAAAAGTTTTAAAATCTCTATAAACAGGGTAACCCAGAGTACTGAGCCAATGGCACAAAGATGGTTTCTTCTTGTTGTCTATCAGACCTTTGCCAACTTGAGGAGAGATCAGTGACACTCCTGTAGATTGTCTCAGTAATCAAGCTGGGCTATAATTTATAAAAGGACCTTGTATCTGGCCCGCTAGACAGAAGAAGTGCTTTTCTCCATTCTTACCTTGTCTCCAGATGTCCACATTCGGAGGAAGAATCTGCAGCCGCCGCCACCACCACCAATTTCGACAATCCCATCCTTACCTAAGGACTTCTCTCGATCCAAAATGCTTGGTAGCAGAGCCAGAGAAGTAAGTGATGATTGAGATACATTGCAGCTAGAACGACCACTTTCACCCTGGCACAGCAGAGGTTCAGCTGGTGCTGAACTTTGGGGCTCAAACCCAGGGCTGTGGGTTAAGCCACAGAGCCTAGGACTTACTGATCAGAAGGTCGGCGGTTCGAATCCCTGCGGCGGGGTGAGCTCCCGTTGCTCGGGCCCTGCTCCTGCCAGGTCCAGTCGTGGCCGACTCTGGGGTTGCGGTGCTCATTTCGCTTTATTGGCCAAGGGAGCCGGCATACAGCTTCCAGGTCATATGGCCAGCATGACCAAGCCGCTTCTGGCGAACCAGAGCAGCGCACGGAAACGCCGTTTACCTTCCCACCAGAGCGGTACCTATTTATCTACTTGCACTTTGACGTGCTTTCGAACTGCTAGGTTGGCAGGAGCAGGGACCGAGCAACAGGAGCTCACCCCGTCGCAGGGATTCAAACCTGCCGACCTTCTGATCGACAAGTCCTAGGCTTTGTGGTTTAACCCACAGCGCCACCTGCGTCCCACACACACTATGTGTATGAAGACTTAATTCTGTGTTTTGGGGGGGGAGGGGGAGGGGAATGCATTTATGGGTTAAAGTAAACCATCCACAAACCCGAAGTGAAGTTTTTTATTTCTTCATACAAAAATCAGACTTAAAAAAAGAGAAAAGAGCAGGGACATGTCCAGCCCTCCACAGAATTGCTTCAGCAACCTAGAAAGCTTTCCTGTTTGTCTTTGTTCCAGACCAAGCCTGAGAACCCTGCTGAGCCCAGCACCATCTACCAGGTAAGTGTACAGCTTCCGTCATTGCAGGGGGTTGGACTGAATGACCTTCAGGGGTCCCTTCTGACAATTTATGATTCCATGATACCTCCAGAGTGAAGATTAGACTTAGGAAGGAAGAGTCCAAGGGAAAGAGAATGAAATAGAGCCTTCTGCTCTTTTTGGCAAGCCAGCCGCGAGTCCGTTCTGGACTGTCTAGTCTGCTAGACGTGACAGGAGACAAAAACCACCGCCACCCACTGCTGTCTGTGGCTTTTGGGGGCACAAAGGTTGCGCAGCCGCCCTACTGTGTAGGCAAAGAATTACGATAGTGGTGGTTGTGTTGTTGTTGTTTTTATGTTCCTTTGGCAAGGCTGACTCATACCACACTGTGACGTAGGGTTTGCTCATTGCATGACTCAGCGGATGGCTCAGAGGCTAACTAGCCGTTGTTCTGTGGGTGGGGGAAGGATCCTGCCCACGCCAAATGCCCCTTGTAGGATCCTGCCTCGTTTTGAGTCAGCATTGCCCATTCAAGTCTCGCCTCCACCCACCCAAATACCTGGTGCCCTGCGAATGTTCTTGGACCACAGCCCTAAATTGGACATCTCCGGCGCAATATGATCCTGGGCTGCCTTTGAAGACAGTTTGGAAACTGCAGGTGGTGCAGAATTGGGCGGACAGATTGGTGTCGGCCTTGCAGAGGTCAGCAGAAGGCTGGGGGAAAGGCTGCCTTGCTGCTGTTTTCTGATGCTCTGAAGGGTAGGGCCCAATAGCTTCAATTTACAAGGAATTACCAAAATGATTAAGGTTAATTATAGGTTATATTTTAGTGATCAAGATTTAATATATATTTTTAACTGCCACTATATCTGAATTGGGACGTGGGTGGCGCTGTGGGTTAAACCACAGAGCCTAGGACTTGCTGATCAGAAGCTCCTGCCAACCTAGCAGTTCGAAAGCACGTCAATAGTGCAAGTAGATAAATAGGTACCACTCTGGCGGGAAGGTAAACAGTGTTTCTGTGCGCTGCTCTGGTTTGCCAGAAGCGGCTTAGTCATGCTGGCCACATGACCCAGAAGCTGTACACTGGCTCCCTCAGCCAGTAAAGCAAGATGAGCGCCGCAACCCCAGAGACGTCTGCGACTGGACCTAATGGTCAGGGGTCCCTTTACCTTTACCTTTATTTCTGCCTATGACATAGTAAAGGGAAGGTAAACGGCATTTCCCTCGGCCAGTAAAGCGAGATGAGCGCCGCAACCCCAGAGTTGGCCACGACTGGACCTAATGGTCAGGGGCCCCTTTACCTTTACCAAAACGATTAACGTTTTAAATGACAATTTTAGGTTACATTTTAGTGATCAAGATTTAATATATATTTTAAACTGCCGCTATATCTGAACGGTCTCTGTTATACCCAATTGCAATTCAGTGTATTCCTGTTGTGTTTTATGAGCGAGCCGGAACTGGTCTGTGACCGTAATAATGAAATTCATTCATTCAATTTACAAGGAAGGGGATTCTGAGTGAAAAAAACTCCCTGACGGTAAGAGCTGTTCGACAAGGGAATGGTCTCCCTCAGGTGGTTGTGAACTCTGCTTCACTGGAGTTTTTAAAGCTGAAGTTGGATGGTCAATCGTCAGAAATGCTCCAGCTGAGATGAATCTTGGGGTCCCTTCCAACTGTACAATTCTATGATTTCATGACTGTACTCCGACACGCAGCAGCTCGCTCAGGCCCCAATTCTACGGCAGAACGGTCGGCTAGGCCTACTGTCTTAAGATCCCTTTAACAGGAGAGGGATGAACCTAGATGTCAGGTGTGGATTGCAATGGTGGTCTATGGACACCCCCACCCCCAAATTAGCGTGCAAGGCAGGCAGATCAGACCCACAGCTGAACTCTTTCAACGTTTTGTCTTCAGGAGGTGCTATGTGACGACGGGGGTGTGTATCAGGAACTGGAGAGGTAAGCCCCCCCCCCGTTTCTGTGACTTCTCCTGGCTTTGGGAAGGAGGCGGGAGGACTTTAGGACCCTGCCAGAGCTCTCACATCTCCTCCCCAAAGCCCAGGGCCTCACTTACCCAGTTCTGAGATGGCACCCCCATGGCTCAGTGCCCGGTGTCCAGCCCTAAACCTGCCCCTGCCACCTTTCCGTATACAGAAGGTGACTGGACCAGCAGTTGAAAATTTAACTTCTAGTGAACTTTAGTGAAGGCGCAATGCCTTCCCCTGCCCCTTGGGGGCAGCAGGCTAACTTAGGGGGCACCGGGCACACACAGTTCTGCCCTGCCCCACAGCAGCTCACTGCAGCTTATTGCCTGCCCCGCCCCACATTTCCTGCACGTGCATTTCCTCAAATCCCATCGCTGAGTTTTTGGCGTTGGAAATAAATTCTGGGCCAGATCCTGCGCCCTTGACACACATTCATTTTTTTTCTCTCTCTCTGTTTATCCAGGTGATTTCTGAGTGTAGAATCTCCTGCGTAGCAATAAGGACTTACGATACCTTCTCCCAGCTGAACGTTTCTGCCTAGATGCCTGTCAGCTGCAAACTCCCAGCCAGACCCTCCTTGATATACCTGCCTTAAAAACCCAAACTCTTCTCTAAATATAGTGCTTTAAATACATGGCATGAATGTGGCCTTAATGTGCATCCCTGCAGATCATTCTGAGGTAGAACTCTGAATGGTTTAATCTTCAATGTGTTGTTGTTTTTACTTTAAAAGAAAAACGCATTAGACTCTTTGTGCTTGTTTGCTTAAATATTAAAACGGCTGGAGAAAATGCATTAAATAATTTCACTGTTTTCTTACTGTCTTACGTCTCTTTTTGATGGCAACCTGAAACGATCCAAACATTGGGTAGTTGGGTTAAATTACTGAGGATCGTTTGCCATAAACTTGAATTGATCTGTGAACCGAGTGTGAACCGAACTAGGCTGTTTTATACAGGATTGAGCATGAACTGAAGTTACCGTATTTTGCGCCCCATAGGACGCACCGGCCCATAGGACGCATCTAGTTTTTTTGGGGGGAAATAAAGAAAAAAAATTATTTCCCCCCCCAGGGGCGGGGCTGGAAGAACCAGGTCGGGGAACAGCGGGAAGGTGCGCTCCGCCTCCCCGCTGTCCCCCGAGCTTGTTGGGCTGGCGATGGGGAGAAGTGCGCTGAGCCTGGGACTGCAGGTAGCTCTGCGCAGCCATCGGGAACCGGGCGGGACTTCGCACCCCGCTCCTGATGGCCGTGCAGAGCTGCGCTGAGCCCGGGACTGCAGGCAGCTCTGCGCAGCCATCGGGAACCGGGCGGGACTTCGCACCCCGCTCCTGATGGCCGTGCAGAGCTGCGCTGAGCCCGGGACTGCAGGCAGCTCTGCGCAGCCATCGGGAACTGGGCGGGACTTCGTGCCCCACTCCCGATGGCCGTGCAGAGCTGCGCTGAGCCCGGGACTGCAGGCAGCTCTGCGCAGCCATCGGGAACCGGGCGGGACTTCGCGCCCCACTCCCGATGGCCGTGCAGAGCTGCGCTGAGCCCAGGACTGATGTTTTATTCTATTTTTTTATATTTTGTTGGGAGCTGCCCAGAGTGGGTGGGGTATAAATATTACCATAGCCATCGGGGTATAAATAAAAATTATTACAGTGGTACCTTGGGTTACATACGCTTCAGGTTACATATGCTTCAGGTTACAGACTCTGCTAACCCAGAAATAGTGCTTCAGGTTAAGAACTTTGCTTCAGGATGAGAACAGAAATTGTGCTCCGGCGGCGCGGCAGCAGCAGGAGGCCCCATTAGCTAAAGTGGTGCTTCAGGTTAAGAACAGTTTCAGGTTAAGTATGGACCTCTGGAACGAATTAAGTACTTAACCCGAGGTACCACTGTATTATTATTATTGATAATAATAATAATAATAATAATAATAATAATAATAATAATTACTACCATCTGGCTCTGGGCATATTGGGCCCATGGAGAGAGAGAGGGAGAGAGAGAGAGAGCAGGTGAAGGAGCAACAACAACCCACAAAGGTGAGATGGGTCCAAGGATCCAGCTGAAGGCATCTTGTCGAAGGTTCTCCCTCCCCCAAAATCCCTGGAGCCAACACTGCCCATCGCAACACAATGGAACAAAGGAGAATGGGTGCCATTAAACGGGCACTGGAGGCTTTTATTTCACAGGTGTATATTTAATGTTATTTTCTACCTCTGGGGGGTCCGATTGGCCGTAAAGGTTGGTGCTCAAGAAGCTGCAGGACTGTCCTCGATTATTTCATTCACGGTTTCCAGATAGTTGGAGCTCCTCCTCTTGCGGTGGGGAGGGCAGTGACTCATACAGTCTGTGGGGTTGGCTGTTGCTGCTCCAAACGCCACCGCTGTACTGGAGAACGATGATCTCTTCTGCTTTCTCCCTCTCTAAAAGAGAGCTTGTCTAGAATCAAAGAAGGGAAATTAGAAGCACCCGTATCCTACTCCCTTTGGGACTAGAAGGGTAATTCCCAACCCACTAGGTGCCACATCCACCCAAGTTCAAGGCCAAGTCTAGCCCCAACCCCTCCTGCTGTACACACAGCTCCCTTAACTGAAGTCGCCATGTTCTCGTTGACATCTGGAGGTGGAAATGGACCCTCAGAAGGAAACCGTGACTACCAACCTCTGTGATTTAAGGCAGGGGTGCAGAATCTTTGGCCCTCCAGATGTTTCTGGACTCCTGGCTTTTGCTTCAGATCAGAATTGAATGGGCTTGCTCAGGATCAATTCTACGCAAGGAAAGAGGGAAAGGAACAACGATTGCTGGAGTGAGAAGCTTGTTCTATTTCATATTTTTTGAAACATCCCTATGCCGCCTTTGAGAGGAAAGGCAGCTTGCCACGGAACACAGAAATACAACTTATTTATTATTGTTTTATTTTTAAAAATTTCTATACCGCTTTATATTTTAAAGAAAAATCCCAAAGCAGTTTACAGCATATTAAATCAATGAAACAATACAATGCAAGTACAGTATCATGGATGCAAAAAATTACGGGGAAAATGAAATATTAGGAAAGGGCAAGCAATAATGAGGAGCAAACCCTACACAGCAGGGTCCCGGCCTAAGATGGTTGGACAGCACATTGTATACACCTCCTTCACTTTTTGGTCAAAGAATATAAACAACACCCATCATAATTGGGGACTATAGAGTTAAATATAGTTTCCGGTTGTTCTGGGTTGAGGCAAAGGCTCTACATTCAGCCTGTCTTCCTGGTTGCTTTCATTCTCCTGCGTGGTTGTGTATTGGCCTGCTCATCCGTAAAGCAGCCTATTGTTCCAGACCTGCCTTATATTATACTTACCGTATTTTTTGCCCTATAGGACGCACCCGACCATAGGACACACCTTGTTTTAGAGGGGGAGAACAAGAAAAAAAAAATCTCCCCCTCTCTGCTCAGTGCCCCTTCAGCAAAGTGGCAGGAGAAATGGAGCCCCTTCCATTTCTCCTCCTGCTTGGCCGAAGGGGCGCTGCGCAGCTCTCCCTCTCTGCTGAAGCCGGAAGAATCTTGCTCTCCCGGCTTCAGCAAAAGGAACCTGAAGCCTCTGGCTATCCCTGAAGCCTTCAGAGCGCAGCACGAGTTCCTGCTGCACTCTGGAGGCTTCGGGTTCCTTTTGCTGAAGCCAGGAGAGCAAGACCCTCCTGGCTTCAGCGAAAGGAACCTGAAGCCTGCGGAGCGCAGCGGGACCTCCAGCTGCGCTCCGAAGGCTTCAGGCAGCTATCCCTGAAGCCTGGAGAGCAAGAGGGGTCAGTGCGCACCGACCCCTCTCGCTCTTCAGGCTTCAGAGAAAGCAACGCGTAGCCTCCAGAGCGCGGAGGGAGCGTTGCTTTTGCTGAAGCCAAGGAGCCTGCATTCGCTCCATGGGACGCACACACATTTCCCCCTATTTTTGGAGGGGGAAAAGTGTGTCCTATAGAGCGAAAAATACGGTAACCAAAATGAAATCAAAAACAAGCTAGCGTTACCTTGCATAGTTGCTCAACGTGTAGTAGGAAGCGATGCCTACCAAGAGCAGGGACAGCGAAATACATCCGACGACAAGCCCCGCCGTGACTTTGGCAGGTGGAATATGCGCCTTCCTTTTTCTGCCCAGATCTCCACATGCAGACAGCAAGAAAAAAATATGCATATAATAGGAATAATAGTACAGCAGTACCTCGGAAGTCAAACGGAATCCGTTCCGGAAGCCCATTTGATTTCCAAAATGTTCAGAAACCAAGGCACAGCTTTCGATTGGCCGCAGAAGCTCTTGCAGCCAATCGGAAGCCGCAGAAGCCTCGTTGGACGTTCGAGTTCCAAAGAACGTTCACAAACCGGAACATTCACTTCCGGGTTTGAGGCATTTGGGAGCCAAAAAAATTGACTTGCAAGGCATTACGGATCCAAGGAATGACTGTAATAGTAGTAGTAGTAGTAATTTATTACTTATACTCTGTCCATCTGGCTGGGCCGCCTCAGCCACTCTGGGCAGCTCCCAACAGAATATTAAAAACGTGATAAAACATCAAACATTATAAACTTCCCTAAACATGGCTGCCTTCAGGTGTTTTCTAAAAGTCAGATAGTTGTTTATTTTCTTTAGCTCGTCCTCAGGTAAGCCGAGCATCCCTGTCCTCTGCATCAGTTACAGGTAAGGGTGAGGGAGAAAATTGATTCGGTTCACAAGGAAAGGTGAACCCAGGTCTTTCACATTTTCCAAAATAATACAAGTACAGGGGTACCTCAGGTTACAGACACTTCAGATTACAGACGCTTCAGGTTACAGACTCTACTAACCAGAAATAGTACCTCGGGTTAAGAACTTTACCTCAGGATGAGAACAGAAATTGCATGGCGGCAGCGGGAGGCCCCATTAGCTAAAGTGGCAGCTCAGGTTAAGAACAGTTTCAGGTTAAGAATGGACCTCCAGAACGAATTAAGTTCTTAACCTGAGGTACCACTGTATGAGGGCCGGACCATCCATGAAGGAAGGTGAGAAGACTGCCTTAGGCGGCAGGATCCATAGGGGCAGCAGTCCTGATGTAGATCTTTAGTCTCCCCTTGTTCCTTCATGTTCACCCCTTCTTCCCTGGCAGGGAAAAGGGACGCCATTTTGTGGTTCGTCCCAGGTGCTAAAATGCCTTGGACCAGCCCTGGCAAGAACTGAAACACAGCTCTGCAAATGCGCTGCTCTGAATTTTGCACGGCAGTTCACTAGCCAAGGGTTTTGTACAGAAATACCTATTCAGTGGTAGCTTGGTTTGCTACAGCTTTGGATTACAACCATTTTGGATTACAACCACATCAAACCCGGAAGTGTGTGTCCCTTTTTTTGGATTACAACCAATTTTTGGGGGGAGGCCCCATTGGCGAAAGCACGCCTTGGGTTACAACCAGTTTTGGTTTACAACTGGATCTCTGGAACGGATTTTGATGGTTAACCAAGGTGCCACTGTATTAGGTCAAAGTGTGCATAAAAGCACATAAGTTGGTGAAAATATTTTGCAGAAGCGCACTATATTTAGGGAAATTGCCTTGCAAAAAATTGTCACAATTGCATACATACATATACATACATATATATGGAGAGTTTCCATTCAAATGCTGATGAATTGTCATGATGACCTTTTTAAAAAATTAAATAAATTGCAAACTGGTGTAAAAATGTGAAGAACTGCACCTAAGACTGGAAAAATGAGAAACCGAGATATTTGTTTATCCTTAGTTCCAGGGACCAAATATACTCACCTCTGACCGCCAGGTATATCCTCCCCACTTCGGATGAGTTCAGCAGATCTTTTTTCTTTTGTATCATGTAGTAGCCGCTGTCCAGGAGGGTTAAATTAGTGATGTGTAGGGAGCAATGTGGATTGATGTCCACCCGCCCAGTGTAGGCCCAGCTGATATTGAATATGGAGACTGGCTGAGGTTGGTAGGTCACAATATTACTTGCCTCTGATATTTTCCCTCGGAACCAGCTGCAGAATAAGACCCTCTCCATGCTACTGACTGGGACCAGTGTTACGTCATTTCCCAATGATGGGCGCCACGGATCCAACACGATGGGAATTCTAATCTTCTCAGCTTGCACCAGTGCAAAGCACGAATTCAGAATGTGGGCTAGAAGAGCAGGGGTTGGGCGGAAGGGGAAAGAAGCAAAAGTTCAGTTCAAGGAAGAGGTCAGCAGCAAGTCGGAGACATCGGCGCTTGCGATGTATTTATCAAATTCATTTATCAAATTCCTGCCCTGTGCAATTTCAAAACAAAAGCAAGCAGATTGCAACATTCTGGAAATTCGGAAGCAGCTGCGATTTGAAATGTTCTGAAACCAATGACAACTAAAAACATGTTTCCATTATAGAGCAAGAATCAAGAGGGTTTTCCCTCTTGGAGAAAAAGGGAGAAAATTTGGGAGGCATGACTTATATTGAGGCTGCAGCAGAGCTCATAACAAGTGCCTTAAGAACAGACTCCCTGCCTAAGCCAGAATTTTAGACCCCAGCCCTGAATCCTGTTACCAACTGGGGAAGGGGTTTTCTGAAAATCCTATGCGCCATCTGCACTTAATCAGCACCATACCACTGCAAAGAATTCTGGGGACTGTAGTTTGTTGCTAGGAGACTTCTTTAAAAGTATATTATTATTATTATTATTATTATTATTATTATTATTATTATGCCACCCACCTCATTGGGTTACCTCAACCACTATGGGCAGCTTCCAACAAATTAAAACACAGTGTTATTATGATGATGATTTATTAAATTTCTTATTCACTTTATCTTGCCCAGTGCAGCCCAAAGTAACATATAACCAAAGTAACATACAAACCAAACTCCCCACATAGAGACATTAAAACCAAGGGGGGGGGGAAGAAATATATTTAAAACATCCCACCTACTTAGGTCCATAAATTACCGTACAGCATATATTCAACACACACAAAAACAGCGACAATTTGTTGTTGACAAAGGACAGCTGGACATTTAAAGGGCCCCATTACCTTCAGTAGCTCAGGGCCTCATCAAACCTAAATCCGGCCCTGTTTGTGAGGCACATGAAGGAGGACCTCAAAGGATGGTCAGTTCATATGGGGAGAGGCAGTTCTTGAGGTATTGAGGTCCTGAGTCTTTACATTTGAATTGGGCCTGGAAACTACCGTATTTTTCGCTCCATAGGGCACACCGGACCATAGGGCGCACCTAGTTTTTAGGGGGGGGGAATCAAGGGGGAAAATCTTATTCCCCCCCCCAACCCCAAAGAGCAGCGTACAGGCGAAAGAAGCCATAGCCCCGTGCAGATTCTCCCTGCCGGAGGGGTTGCACGCGGCTATGGAACAAGCCAAGGGAGCCAGCGGGATCCATCCCGCTGGCTGTTTTGGCTTCCTTTAGCCCCACGCAACCTCTCCCTGCCAGGAGATGCTGTGCAGGGCTAAAGAAGCCATAGCCGCTTGCAGCCTCTCCCTGCCCAAGGGGCTGCACGGGGCCATATCTGAAGCCCGGAGAGTGAGAGGGGTCGATGTGCACCGACGCCTCTTGCTCTCCAGGCTTCAGCGAAAGCAACGCAAAGCCTTTCGAGCACGGAGGGAGCGCTCCCTCTGTGCTTCAGAGGCTTAGCGTTGCTATCGCTGAAGCCAAGGAGCCTGCATTCGCTCCATAGGACGCACACACATTTCCCCTCAATTTTTGGAGGGGAAAAGTTGCGCCCTATAGAGCAAAAAAGACGGTAATTGGCAGCCACTGCAGTCGGGTCAGGATTGGTGCAATATGCTCAAACCGGTGAGCAACTTGGCCGCCAAATTTTGCACCAGTCAAAGCTTCTGAACCATCTTCCGAGGCAGCCCCACTGATGACGCATTTGCCACAGTCTCTCACCTGCTAGAAGCAGCATCGGCCAAGGTCTTCCATGGCCAGAGGGGGCCCCAGCTACTGGGTGGGCTCTCTGCATGGTGTTGGTGCCACTCTTGTAGGTGAGAGGGCTTGGGGCATCCTGGGAGGATGATTTTGTGCCCAGCCATAGACATGGGTTCCTCCCCTGTCCATAACCACAGATGCCCAGGAGCACCCAGCCTAGGCCACCTGTTCCCCACCCCTGCAAGATCTCCTCAGCTTTAGCCTAGGATACCTCACTGCAGCCTCCCTCCCTTGTCAGCTCCCAGGTAACCATAGGAGGTCATAAAGCTGGAGTGTGAGCCTTGGTGAGTTGGGTGGGGAAGACCCCATTTGGGGGGCCCATCTGAGAAAGGCGCATCAGTCCAGGGTTTAAAGCACAGCGAGCTGGCAGGGATTATAATGAGCACAAATAATGAATAGACTTTTTAAAAGTCATATTTCTTGGTTTCCAAAGATGTGTAGCAGGCTATAACTATGTGGCTAAATACACTGATCCTGGCCTGACTGCACTGGCTACCAATTAGTTCCCGGGCCCAATTCAAAGTGCTGGTTTTGACCTATAAAGCCTTCAGCAACCCAGGACTGCAATACCTCAAGGACCGTCTCTTTCCATATGAACCTACCCAGACCCTGAGATCATCTCCCAAGCCCCTCCTTTGTGTGCCTCCTCCTAGAGAGGTCCAAAGGGTGGCAACACGAGAACGGGGCCTTCTCTGCAGTGGCTCCCCGTCTGTGGAATGCTCTCCCCAGGGAAGTTCACCTGGCGCCTTCATTATATACACCTTTAGGCTCCAGGCAAGAATGTTCCTTTTTAAGCAGGCCTTTGGTTGATCTTACTGACATCCAACACCCTTTTAGAATGTCGCTGGGGGGGGTGTTATTGGGTCACTGCTTTTGGTATGATTTTATATGTTGTGGTCTTCTTTGTGAACCGCCCTGAGACCTCTAGGTATAGGGCAGTGTATAAATTGAATAAATCACCACCACCACCACCATCAAACCCCTTTCGCCCTCACGTCAATCTCAGCAACAACCAGGTACATACCATACTTTTCCGTGTATAAGATGAGGTTTTATCCTGATAATATTATGTATTAAATTGGGGCTCGTCTTATACACGGATAGTGCAGAGTGGGGGTGGGGGATTGTTTTTTGTCACAAGCTGATTGGTGGTTGTGGCAAGGGCTGCTGTCGATTGGCTGTTGTTGTGGCAATTGGGCGGGCGATTGGTGGCTTCTGGTGGCGATCGGGCAGATGATTGGTGACCTCTGTGCCATGTGCTAATGGCAGCATTGTTGGGGTGGGTGAGCGATTTGTTGCAACCCACCTTCAAGAAAGCTCAACAACTGTAGGAATAACGGAGACGACAGGAGATTGGATGCAGGTGAGCTGTGCAGGAGCAAGCTGGCAAGCATGTTCCAAACAAGCTGCCGGCTAGCTCTGCCGAGGCTCCTTTTATTAGCAGAAGTCAACAATTAGAAACAGTAACAGCAGTAATTATACTATATGCAGTAACAGCAATTATATGCAGTAACAGCAGCTAGGATATTATTGGCCCAGAAATGGAAGCAAGAAGAATTGCCAACGATCGAAGAATGGAGGATGAAGCTGATGGACTACGCAGAATTAGACAAATTAACAGGAAGGATCCGAAACCGGTGGGACCAGAAATTTACCGAAGACTGGAGTAAATTTACGAATTATATGAAAAGTATTTGTGATGGTCAGACGACGTTTGTAGGTCTGCAAGAAGTTCTGTGAGGAGTATTGTGGGAAATATTGTAAAAATGTAAAAGGTGGGATGATAAGTTGAGAGGGTAAAGGCAATATAAAATTAAGTAATGCATAAAAAGAGGTTAAGATGGAAGATCATCGGAGATGCTGATGGAAGTCCCAAAAAAGTGTATTTGCAATAATCTGTGTGGTACGTTTTAAAATTTGTATGTTAAAATCAATAAAAATATTTTTTAAAAAGAAAAGAAAGAAACAGTAGTGAAACCACCCTAAACTTAACGTATTTCATCTAAGCACATTTCCAGCATTAGCATATACATGTGTCAGCAGGTGTTTGCCTAAGATGTTTCCCTGATACTTGATTACGTCTGCGTTCCTGGTCATGCTCCAGCCAAGCGAAATGTCTAAGCAAACGAATTGTGAAAGGACGAAAGGTCAGGGGGGAAACCCTGTTTTCTAGCGAAGAAGGCAAAAGGTCAGGGAGAGCAGGCGCAATGCTCCTTGACACACTGTTGCACATCTGGTGCGAGGTTTGCTTTCGCAAAGTGGAGCATTACCTCCACAAACAACTCTGGGCAATCTCCCCCTATTTTCTTAATATTGCGTCTTATACATTGGGGCGTGTTATACAGGGAAAAATATGGTATTCATGTCTGTAGACAGTAGCGTAGCGTGGGGGGTGCAGGGGGGGCCGGCCGCACCGGGCGCAACATCTGGGGGTTAGGGTTAGGGGGCGCAAATCCATGTGTTAGGGGGCGCAAATCCACGGGTTAGGAGGCGCAAATTACTTTCCTTGCCCCGGGTGCTGACAACCCACGCTACGCCACTGTCTGTAGAATATTCATTCCTCTTCCCTTTGACAGGATTATCCTGTGTTTTTCTGCCAGGGTGGTACAGGGAGCACCCAGCCTCACAAAGCGGCTCAGAGCTGGTGTTGATCCGGCGGTGAGGGCTTGTCTGGCACACAGCCCTCTGTACGCACAGCCTGGGTACCATGAAACCATGCTCCTCCACTGCAATTGCTCTGTCTGCATGCCTGTTTTATAGTTTAATTTTTCATCTTTCCATTTTTGTCTGTTGCTATGTTCTCTCTGTTTTATATACATTATAAGATGAAATAATAATAAAGATCTTCCCCCCCAAAAAAGGGGGTGGGGTGCTCTGTCTTCGACCAATTGCCAGAGGGTTGCTTGCAACACAAGGACTGAGTGAGACATCTTACACCAAGGAGATGCCACAACAAAGGGGGGGTCACCAAACATTGTACAGTGGTACCTTGGGTTACATACGCTTCAGGTTACAGACTCCGCTAACCCAGAAATAGTACCTCGGGTTAAGAACTTGGCTTCAGGATGAGAACAGAAATCGTGCTCCAGCGGTGCGGCAGCAGCAGGAGGCCCCATTAGCTAAAGTGGTGCTTCAGGATAAGAACAGTTTCAGGTTAAGTATGGACCTCCGGAATGAATTAAGTACTTAACCCGAGGTACCACTGTATTGTAGTTATTTGTTGGGTCCAATGTGATGAATGGTTACTTCCATCTGTTAATGTAAGCACCCAGTTTGGTGCAGCCTTGCCAACAACTTTTAAACAAGAATGAAGAGAGAGGTTTCACATCTCAATTTCATTTTGCAAACTGACACTCTTCTTATGCTGTAGGATACAAAACTGGGGCCACATACTCACCGCAAATCTATAGCACTACAATGCCACTTTAAACAACCACGGCTTTCCCCCAAAGAATTCTGGGAGATGTAGTTTGTTCATAGCTGTCAACATTTCCCTTTTTTAAAGGGAAATTCCCTTATTCAGAATAGGATTCCTCGCAAGACAAGGGAAAAGTTGACAGCTATGAGTTTGTTAAAGGTGCTGAAAGTTGATAAGAGACCCTCATCCCCCACAAAGAGATGCAATTTGTAGTTTGGTTTAACAGTTGGTTTAACAGCAAGCCCTTCATCCCAAGAAACTCTAGAATTTTGTAGCTCTGTGTGTGGAAATAGAGGTTTCCTAACAACCTGGATCCTTGGGTGTCTTGTCTTCCCTTCCAGCTAAGTACCAATAGCCAGATAGAACAAATTATCATGATAGGCACATGAAAAAGCCAACTCATCAATTCCATTCTTAGATCATGAGGAGTTTCTGGTGTCATTACCCCTCCTGTCCAGAAGGGGGAGCAGAGGTACTGGAAGGACCAGTGAGAACAGTGGAGGTTGAGCTTTTATAAGCCCAGAATTCATAACCTGGTTTACTTTCTCCTTCAATGGTTCTCATCATTGATGTCCTACAGAACTATTCATGGTGACTTACAATAATATTATAATATAACACAATGCACAACTCTGGAATATGGCGAGTCCTGTCTCCACAATCTCTGGCACAAAGTACGAATATAGTCAAAACTAAGCGTTGGAGGGTTTTCTTGTTTTGTTTTTAATTTCATCAGTGGACATGATGGTGCGCTTTTCCCCTGCCCTGTTGGGTTTGGGCTAGGTACAAAGGCTGATGCTTATCAAGGGGCTCTTGATTCTTCCATCATCATTTTCAAATAAATGGAGTTTCTCTTCTTGGGGAGATGGGGAACATAAAATCCATGGAACTCAAGGAAGCTCTTCTGGGATTGGCTCCAAAGAGTTTTCTGCACTATTGGCTATTTTTTTTACCTGGAAGAGAACCAATCATAGGCTGAAAACCAGAACCACCACCACCATTATTATTTCACCCTCACCACCCCACCCGTTCACCCTAAGGTTCCAGAGCAGGTTACAACAATTAAAATACAACATTAAAAACAATGTACAATAAGAGAAATAAGGTGGGTTGTAAATGTGCATCTCAGGCATCAAAAGGCAGGACAAAGAGGTTCATCTTCTGCTTTCACCAAAAACTTAAGGTGACAGACACATCTCAATGGGGAGGAAGTTCCATGACTTAGGAGCTGCCATAGAGACTGCCCTTTCTTGGGCCAACCTTCCCGAGTTTCTGAGGGTGGTGGAGCAACCAGGAGGGCTCCCTCTGACAATTTTAACACCCAAGGGAATCTGTAGGGAAGGTGGAGGACTAAGCATTGAAGGCCTGTGTCGTTTAAGGCTTCAAACACTAAGGTGAGCACTTTGAGCTGAGCCCAGAAATGAACTGGCAGCCAATGTCAACATCTACTCTTGGATTTCTCAGAGGGAGAACTTCTGGATATACATGCTGGACCCCTGGACTTCACATGGCCTCCTCCCGGAGGATAGTCTCAGCATCACTTAAAGGTAAAGGGACCCCTGACCATTAGGTCCTGTCGTGGCCGACTCTGGAGTTGCGGCGCTCATCTCGCTTTATTGGCCGAGGGAGCCGGCGTACAGCTTCCGGTTCATGTGGCTAGCATGACTAAGCCACTTCTGGCAAACCAGAGCAGCGCACAGAAATGCCATTTACCTTCCCGCCGGAGCGGTACCTACGTATCTACTTGCACTTTGACATGCTTTCGAACTGCTAGGTTGGCAGGAGCAGGGACCGAGCAACGGGAGCTCACCCCATCGCAGGGATTTGAACCACCAACCTTCTGATCTGCAAGTCCTAGGCCCTGTGGTTTAACCCACAGTGCTTCAGCAAATGAAGGTCTTCTGAGCACCCCATCCCATACCCTCCAACATTTCTCCTATGAAAATAAGAACGCCCTATTCTATAACAACACAGCAACAACAGCAGCAACAATTTTACTATTTATACACCACCCATCTGATTGGATTGCTCCAGCCAACTTCCAACATATTTAAAAACATAATAAAACAGTGAACTTTTTGTATTTATTTATTTTTGCTATGCAGGCCTGCCTTCTAAAGGTTCTATGGTTACTTATCACCTTGGCTTGGGGGGTCTCATATCGCCTACCCTCCAACATTTCTCCGATGAAAATAGGGCTGTCCTGAGGTAAAACGGGACATTCCGGGATCAAATCAGAAACCAGGATGGCTTCTGTAAATCCGGGACTATCCCTGGAAAATAGGGATACTTGGAGGGTCTGCCATTCTCATAGCTTTATAGCCAGTGCTTTTTTCCTTTAAAAATGTTTAGGGGTCCTCTCATTTTGGCTCAAGAACATCACCATTTTATAGTTCGAATCAGGAAAGATAAATACAGTAAACGGCCAAAAGGCCACCATCGGGGATAGAAACCGAACTGACGATTCAAAGTGCTAGAGAAGAAACTAATTTTTATTTAAATTTTTAGTTTCCTCTCCCATTAGTTTCACAAAATGTTTAGGGATTTGCGTACCCCTGTGTACCCCCCCCCCCGGGGAAAAAAGCACCGTTTATAGCTATCGCCTTGGAAACAGTAACTTTTAAAAAGTCAGAGCAACCAACGAAGGTGATGTTGGTCACTGTAATAAATACACGGTTTAAGTGATTAACAGCATCCTCCCACTCAGGGCCGGCTCAAGAGATTTCGGCACCTGAGGCATGCCACAAAATGGCGCGCGCACCCTGCCAGGGAAGAAGGGGTGAGCGAAAATCTACAGTGGAAATGGGAGGTGGGATAAAGATTGACATGGGGAACTAGGGCGGGAGAAGACCGGCGGTGCCTCCTATTGGCCAAAAGGCTGTTGTAGAGGCAGCCTGAGGGGGGGCTGCTGCCGAGGTGCCGACAGATCCGGCCTCTAAGGAGCTTCCCAGACCATGCATTCATTGGAGGCTGCATCTGCTGCCCCTTCAGATTTTGCCACCTGAGGCAGTTGCCTCGCCTTGCATCCTGTGTGAGCCGGCCCGGACCCTACCTGCATCCGAGACAAATTTGCCGGAAGTACTGTCTGATATTCTTTCTTTCTCTCTCTCTCTGTTTCTCCCTCTCCCTTTCTGTTAAATTATCTACATTACCGTACGAAACCTTGTTTGACTGTGTAGGAAATCAGGCCTACAAGAAAGACAGCCCCGACTATGCAAGCCACAAAAATCCCGGCGACGGCTCCTCCAGAGACGCTCGCCCCTTTTTTCGTGTCGGCTCGCTTTTCTGGAGAGACAGAGAAAGGTCAGGTGAGAAGTAGGAAGGAGAACCGTAATTCCTTGTCTCTTGTTTATCTCAGGTACCAAGGGCATTTCTCCCCATCCTCTCCATCGGTCCTGGAGACCAAACAGGGCCACTGAGGCAGCGCAAGATGGTTTCCGAAAAGATCGTTCCCCTTCCGTTTCCCCCACGCTTGCTGTGGCAAAACCCCCCTCTTTTCTCACTACGTGGTACGGCCTCAAGGCTAAAAGTGTGAGCAGAGAAAGTTCCATGTCTAGGTTCGGGGGGTGAGCAGTTTGCGTCCCTCCAAGCTTCTCTTCCTGGTCCTCAGGCCACACCTCCTCTCTTGGCTGTAACCCTCGCCAACCCACTTCTCCATCCTTGCCCTTTGAACCCTTGCTTCCCTGGATGAGGATGGAGACGTGCTCTTTGCCCTGGGCTAGATGAACAAGGATCGCCAGTTTCCTATGGTCCTACACAGATTGAGTTGCTAAAATTATATCTTGCTCCTGTTTACAGTTCTCCGTATTCTTTTCGTTCGGCTGAACCCAAGCACATCATCCTCCCCAAGAAACAAAAGAGGCTGCTTTCTGTTGTCTAGAGTGTGGTACTGAGGAGACCAAGGTTGTGGGTTCGATCCCCATACGGGTCACATGCATTACAGGGGGTTGGAGAAGATGAACCCCGGGTCCCTTCTGACTCTGTCATTCTATGAGTCAGTGCAACTAGCCCAGCACTGACTCAACAAGATAGCTCAGTCGGTAGACTATGAGGTGCTTAATCTTAGGGTTGTGGATTCGAGCTCCATGTTGGGCAAAAAGATTCCTAGACTAGGTGACCCTCAGGATCTCTTCCACCTCTACAATTATTTGATTCTATGAATTCTTCAGGGTTCCAGCCAGGTCTTCCCCAGCACTACCTGGAGAAGCCAGGATTGAACCTGGGACCTTCTGCATGCTAAGCAAATGCCCTACCCATTGAGCTAGGGCCTGTCCCCTAATAAATAGTAAACCTAATACAGTGGTGCCTCGCAATACGAAATTAATCCGTTCCGCGAGTCTCTTCGTCTTGCGGCTTTTTCGTCTTGCAAAGCACGGCTATTAGCGGCTTAGCGGCTTAGCGGCTTAGCGGCTATTAACGGCTTAGCGGCTATTAGCGGCTTAGCGGCTTTAAGAAAAAGGAAACAAACTCGCAAGAACTCACAAGACGTTTCGTCTTGCGAAGCAAGCCCATAGGGAAATTCGTCTTGCGGAACGACTCAAAAAACGGAAAACTCTTTCGTCTTGCGCGTTTTTCGTCTTGCGAGGTACCACTGTACATGCAGAACTTTATTATTTATTTATTTATTTATTTATTTATTTATTTATTTATTTATACCCCGCCCATCAAGCTGGGTTTCCCCAGCCACTCCGGGCAGCTCCCAACAGAATACTAAAAACACAATCAAACATCAAACATTAAAAACTTCTCTAAACAGGGCTGCCTTCAGATGTCTTCTAAAAGTCAGGTAGTTGTTTATTTCCTTGACATCTGATGGAAGGGCGTTCCACAGGGCGGGTGCCACCACCGAGAAGGCCCTCTGCCTGGCTCCCTGTAATCTCACTTCTCACAGTGAGGGAACCACCAGAAGGCCCTCAGAGCTGGACCTCAGTGTTTGGGCTGAATGATGGGGGTGGAGACGCTCCTTCAGGTATACTGGGCCGAGGCCATTTAGGGCTTTAAAGGTCAGCACCAGCACTTTGAATTGTGCTCGGAAACGTACTGGGAGCCAATGTAGGTCTTTCAAGACCGGTGTTATATGGTCTTGGTGGCCACTCCCAGTCACAAATCTAGCTGCCGCATTCTGGATTAGTTGAAGGGTCTCAGCCTGTGTACCAGATAGATACACTGAGCTGCAGCCCAACTGCTAAATATACGAAACCAAAATACCTATTCAGATTCAAGACACAATAAACATCATTGACACACCAGATGATATCATCATGCAGTGCTTGTCTGTAGAGAGATATCAAGAGGGGAAGAAAGATTGTGTAGGTTAAGAAGGGGCATGTGAAACATTTACCTATGACCACTAAGAATATCTGCCCCACTTCTGACTCCTTAGTAGTGTTTCTTTGCATTATATAGTACGTGATATCTGAGACTGATATGTTCTTGATCTGCAAGGAGCAATCCGTGTTCACAGACTCCCGCCCAGTATACGAGGCTTTGTATTGAACATCTTTCACTGGAGGTGGTTGATAAACCAAGATCTGATTCTTCTCAGCTGTATCCCACCGGAACCAGCTACAGGTGTCCACCTTCTCCTTTCTCTCTTCCGGAATCAGCAAGACCTCCCCTCCTACCTGGGGGAACCAGGGCTGGACGGTGATGAGGAGGGTGAAGTTCTGGTCCGCTTCCAGAAACACAAAGGAAGAAAACAAGATATGGGCTGAGGGAGGTGAGGGGGAGAGAAGAGGCAAGAGATTCAGGTCAAGGAACAAGCCAATAACACACAGTAACCCTTGCGGGGTTTTCACCCCAATCAGAGACATTTGCAACTGTGCAATGTGGAGGTCGCGGGTGGTGCTGTGGGTTAAACCACAGAGCCTAGGACTTGCCAATCAGAAGGTTGGCGGTTCGAATCCCCGCAACGGGGTGAGCCCCCGTTGCTCGGTCCCTGCTCCTGCCCACCTAGCAGTTCAAAAGCATGTCAAAGTGCAAGTAAATAAATAGGTACCACTCTGGCGGGAAGGTAAACAGCGTTTCCGTGCGCTGCTCTGGTTTGCCAGAAGTGGCTTAGTCATGCTGGCCACATGACCCGGAAGCTGTATGCCGGCTCCCTCGGCCAATAAAGTGAGATGAGCACCGCAACCCCAGAGTCATAGAATCATAGAATCATAGAGTTTGAATAGACCACAAGGGCCATCGAGTCCAACCCCCTGCCAAGCAGGATACACCATCAGAGCACTCCTGACATATGGTTGTCAAGCCTCTGCTTAAAGACCTCCAAAGAAGGAGACTCCACCACACTCCTTGGCAGCAAATTCCACTGTCGAACAGCTCTCACTGTCAGGAAGTTCTTCCTAATGTTCTTCCTAATGAACTTCTTCCTAATGTCAGCCACGACTGGACCTAATGGTCAGGGGTCCCTTTACCTTTACCTTAATGTGGAGGTCAAGATAGCCTTCTGTTTCCCAAACCACAATTTTAGAGCACAGCTGATCTGGGTCTCTCTCCTCCCCACACCATCACTATGTTAACCCCCACTGCCCCACAGGGAGCCCCCAATCTTTCACCTGCCAGAAGGAGCAGTGGAGATTTGAAGGTCTTTGGCATCATGGGAGATTCCCTTTATGCCCGGCTGGATGCCTGGGTTCCTTTTATCTTCTTTGCTCCCAATGCTGGGGGCATCAGCTGGACCCACCTGCTCACGACCCACCCTAGGCTTTCCCCTACTGGAGCTCAGGAGGCCTCACAGTCAGCAGCCCCCTTCCCCATTGCGATCTCCTAGGCAACCAGAGGAGGTCACAAAGCAGCCTGGACTGTGTTGAACTGGAAGTGGGAAGCCCTTTATGGGGTCCCACTCAGATAGCCGGACTACAAATTTATATATCTATCTGAGGCTGTGATTTGGCTGGAAAAGTGGCGTAGCGTAGGGGAGGCAGAGGGGTGATTGCCCTGGGTGTAAATTTTTGGGGGGCACAATTTCATCACCGGGTGCTGCTCCAATACAATTGTGCACTACCATCACTAGGCTCAATTCAAACGGCTTCTCCAGGCAAACCAGGAAGTGACCTCTCCTGAGTGGTGCAGATACTGTTAGGCAGTTGAATGCGCATGCATAATCTGGCTGTTTCCCACTCACTCCTCACAGCCCCGGGCACTGGCAACCCATGGTACGCCACTGGGGGAGGGACTGTATGGACTTGTCCCTTCAGGTCTATTGCAGGCACTTTCAAATTTCACATTCTACCAATTAGGTGATTGTATTTTCACATTTGTAGTCCAAGCTTTCTCCAAGGAGTTCAAGGCACGTGGTTCCTTGCTTGGAGGTTTCTAAGCAGAGGTTGGATGGCTGTCTGTCATGGATACTTTAGCTGAGATTCCTGCACTCTAGTGGATTGGACTAGATGGCCCTTGGGGTCCCTTAAAAAGGTAAAGGTACCCCTGCCCAAACGGGCCAGTCTTGACAGACTCTGGGGTTTGTGCGCCCATCTCACATCTAGAGGCCGGGGGCCAGCGCTGTCCGGAGACACTTCCGGGTCACGTGGCCAGCGTGACAACGCTGCTCTGGCGAGCCAGAGCCGCACACGGAACGCCGTTTACCTTCCCGCTGGTAAGCGGTACCTATTTATCTACTTGTACCCGGGGGTGCTTTCGAACTGCTAGGTTGGCAGGCGCTGGGACCGAGCAGCGGGAGCGCACCCCGCCGCGGGGATTCGAACCGCCGACCTTTCGATCGGCAAGCCCTAGGCGCTGAGGCTTTAGCCCACAGCGCCACCCGCGTCCCATAAAAACCCATCAATTTCATTTTTTGATCATGGTGAGTTCCTGGTATCACTACCCCTCCTGACCAGAAGGGGGAGCAGAGGCACTAGAAGGATCAGTGTAAGCAACTGGTTTTATTGTTTACATTTTTCATTTTCAGGTTTTCTCATTTTATAAAACATATCAGAAAATCTTTTTATACATTTAAATATACTATGGTCTACCCTCCTCTCCTTTCTGTAGTTGCATAAGTTGTATCTTCTTTTTTCTGCATCTACAACATTAAAACCTAAATATAATGAATCACTTGTACTCGAAATTTTAATATCACCATCTGCACGTGTTTATATCAATCCTGCTAATGTTTTAAGTCATTTACAATCATTCTTTAGATATTCAACAAACAATCCCCACTCATGCTTAAAGATTCTATCTTCTTAGCTCTTAATCTTCTAGTAAGTTTTGCCGTTTCTGCATACTCCAGTAACTTTTGCTGCCAGTTCTCTTTATTTGGGACATATTCGTCTTTCCACCTCTGGGCACATGCCATTTGGGCTGCTGAGGTCATATACATAAATACCCCCCCCCCCCCGTTCTTTAGGTATCTCAGATCCAATTATCCCCGAAAGAAGGGCTTCTGGTTTCTTGACAAATGTCACCTTAAACATTTTTTTAAATTCGTTATATCTCATTTCCCAGAAGGCTTTTTGAGGATGCCCAGAGCTTACAGAGTTAACAGCTCAAGGGAAATGATATCCTGTCACTGGGGGGGTGTTCACATATGGGTTTCGTACTTTGTTATGTGAACGCTTTTATCATGTCTTCGCTCTCTCCTGGCTGAAATGTTTGTTTTGCTGCTATACAATAAAGCTTAGTAGAATAGAAGCAGCTGTTGTACGAGAGTTTTACTGCATGGCTGAGATTCCTTTCACACAGACACACCTCTGCTCAAGATACTCTGCTGTAGCCGGGAGAAGCAGATGGGTGCAGTGGAAGTGGACTGGACGTCACAACAGTGCCGCTATTTGCAGCCTTGATGGATGCTCAATGGAACAGGCATTCTCCTTTTTACAGGCCCACCACCAGTGTGGACAATTGAAGCCGAGCATCTGTAAGCATGGAATGCATAGCCTTGTGTGCTTGTCTGCTTGCTCGTTGAGGAATGAGACTTGGGCTGCAGCAGATCCATGCATTAGCCCTTGGAATACCAAGCAGGGACAGACCTTGGCACGTCAAATGTCAGTGGTGCCCTGTTCGATGCCAAAATTTGCTCCCCTGCCTCTTGCCTTCCATTGAAGTAATACTGGTGGCCCCTCCTCCAGCGTCCCAGCTGCTCTGCGCCTGGTGCAACTGTACCAGTCACGCTCCCCTAGAGCCGTTTCTGTACCCAGTTACTGTCGGACTTGCATTCGACCGAGCGACACCTCTGGTCGAGTCCTCTGATGTGATTAACAACCTGAGCCTTTGATAAGGCTCCAGGCAAGCTCCCTCATTACGCAGAGTATCCAGTAGCAGGGAAGGATGAGAAATATGAGCTACATTGCAAAGAGGTTTATTTTCTAACTATGCAGACAGAAAAATACATCCTCTCTCTGTGAGAGCAGAGAGGCAACTGGAACAAAGCAACAGGAAACCAGTAATATCAACATCCGTCTCCTGTGAGACTTCCAACAGTCTGGAATCCCTGGAATGTAAACAGAGTCCTGTGACTCCAAGCACTGCACTAGTGGCACAAACAGAAACCTAACAGTTACCCTCAGCACTGCTAATGTGCTGGTCCTGGGAGGGGGGTTACCATGAGTCTGGTCCTGGGCTGAGTGTCTGGAGACTGTCCACCAAGGGGGAGGTGGGGTCCAAAGCAAGAAGCCAGGCGTGGTTGGGAACTCTGGAGAAACAGGTCTGGGTGCTGGCAGAAACTTCGTTGCTCCCGCAACTTGGGACTGGGCTGACTGGCGTTTATCTCCTCTGAGGCCAGGGGAGGTCCCAGCCCACAGGTGACCTGCCTCTCCTGGCCTTAAGGCGAGCACTCCTCCTGAGAGAACCCAGTTCCCTCCGCCTCTCTGCCCTGAGCCTCTGCAGCTCAGGAGAGGCTGGAGGGTTACTGGGCCCAGGGGCAGCTTCACCTTCCCCTGACAGGGCTGGGAGAGGTGCACCTGCAGGCAATGGGTCCTCAATCACCTCCGGAGCCAGAGTGGATACATCTGGTGTCTGCTCCTGAGGATCCAGAACAGGTGCAGGCCCTTCAGATTCTAGCCGCTGCTAGGGGACTCCTGTGCAGGCTGGGAATCCTCCGGTTCAGCCTCTGAATCAGATTCCCAGGCCATCACAGCTAAGCAGGACATCAGCACTTATGTTCCATCTGCCCATCATGCGACTCTCGGAGCTTAGCCAAGGCCAGCCAAAATGTTCAAGGGGCTGGAGCAATTCCCTTATGAGGGAGTTTGGAACTGACAGGGTTAAAACTCGGTGGTGTCCTGTATCTGGGAGGAGCTTGACGCAGAGAAGTGCGTCACAGTGTGTGTCTGCCTTCAGACTTGCTTTCACTTCTGACTGACACGCAGCACACAGCAGACGCTGCGAGAGTGCTTTGGAAAGCACAGGGAAATGGCTGAAGTTTCCGATGGATTTACTGCTTTGTAAATAAACGCTTCTAGAGATAAGGACCGATCTGTCTCTGGACTTAATTTATCCCTTTTCTCACACGGACTCAGGACCGCTGCGCTCTGCTTTCCTGCCAGGTCTGCTTTCCCGGCAGAGTCCACACAGGGAAGAGTGACTGGACGCAGGAGTTATTCTATTTACACGCACAGAAGCATTTGGTGCTTTTTAGTCTAGAGAAAAGGTTAAGTGAGAACAGGAAGAAGGGTCATTTTATCACATGTGGTGGCCCTGTGGAAATGGGTGGGGGAATGATACACAGAGGTCACTCGGTTTTTGAACGTCTCCATTGACAAACATTTCAGTTCTCGAATGCCATAAACCCGGAAGTAAATGCTTCGGTTTTCAAACACGCCTCAGAAATTGAACATGCCATGTGACTTCCCGAGTGCAAGATCCTGAGGCCTAGCTATCGGCTATTGAGTTTTCGGTTTTCGAATGTTTCGGAACTCGGACGGTCTTCCAGGACGGATGACGTTTGAAAACCGAGGTACCACTGTATAATGAATTGAAAAACGATGTTTAAATTTATAATCCCTATAATCACAAAAAAGCCCGAAGCCTTTTTACTAGAATAATGGGGATGGAGGTCCGAAGAAAGCAGACTAGTTTATTTATGCACATGACAACAGCAGTTAGAACTTTATATGCACCTTTTTTTGGACAAAGAAGTTTTAAAGATGTGTTGTTGTTTTTAGAAAACACTTCAAATATGGGGTGCCATATGCCTGGCTTTTCCCAGACTTTTTTTTAGCAATTTCTGAAAATTCTGCCTGAACACAATTTTTGACAAATGAATTCCAGTTATGTCCTGAATTTTCTGGATGTATGGCAGCCTTGGTGGAAAGAGAATGGATTACCAACGGAGGAGAAATGGGTTGTGAAACTGCTGGACTATGCTGAAATGGCAAAATTAACTGTCAAATTAAGAGGACATAATGACGAGGATCTTAGGGAGGAATGGAGACCACTGGTGGATGATCTACCAAGTTATCACTTATATATTAAATCACGGGCAGGATTTGAAATATAAGCAGTGGATTACTGAAAGATTTAACCGGTAGCGGGGTTTAGATAATAAAAATATGTGTGTTATAAAACAGTTAATAAAAAGGAGTAAAAAACCATCAAACATCAGGAAAGGGTGGGAAGTGAAGAAGAAACTTCGGTTGTTAAAAAGCAATTGTATATGATAAATGCTTTGAAATGTTTTTGGAGGCTTCGTAAAAAATGATATGGGGGAAAAGAGAAAAGGTAAAGTAAGAAATGATGTGTTAGAAGTTTATAAAATTATAAAAGTGGGTGGAGGAAAGTTTTTCCTCCCTCTCTCATAAAGTTAGAGCTTGGGAACATCTACTGGAGCAGAACGTTGGAGGATTCAGAACAGAAAAAAGAAAGTACAGTGGTACCTTGGGTTAAGAACTTAATTCTTTCCGGAGGTCCGTTCTTAACCTGAAGCACCACTTTAGCTCATGGGGCCTCCCGCTGCCACCACACGATTTCTGTTCTCATCCTGAAGCAACGTTCTTAACCCGAGGTACTATTTCTGGGTTAGCGGAGTCTGTAACCTGAAGCGTCTGTAACCTGAAGCAACTGCAACCCAAGGTACCACTGCACCTCTATAAGCAGTGCATTGTTAAACTATGGAACTCCCTCCCACAGAAGGCAATGACCACCAAGTTGATGGTCTTCTTATTTTACAGCATGGAACCTCTTCTGGAATTTCATTCCATTCACATGAGGACGAATTTGCCTAATTCACAGCTCCCAAGACAAAAGACAGACAGCCTTTGAAATTTGCACTTTCATGAATTTTGCGACGCAGTTCTTCGGCCAAGAGCTGTGTACAAAAATGCACATATTGAGACAAAGTGTGCATAAAAATGAACATGTTAGTGACAATAATGTGCAAAAAGGGCAGGCCTTGCTTTGCTAAAAGGGTGAGCTCTGCACACATAAATGTGCATGTGAAGAGAAATTTGCGCTAAAACGCTGGTGGGTTTTCAGGAGGACATCTTAGAAACAACTCACAAAATGATGTGGAAATGTGGAGAAATGAACATAAGAATGGAAGAATGGAAGAAACAGAGAAACACTGAAACCGATAGAATGCCCCGTTCCTCACAATCACTGAGTTTCACTTCCCGCCAGGACCCACCGCAGCCCCCTACCCCAACCAATATTGTAATAATAATAATAATAATAATAATAATAATATAATAATTTATTATTTATACCCCGCCCATCTGGCTGAGTTTCCCCAGCCACTCTGGGCGGCTCCAAATCAAATGTTAAAAACAGTACAGCATTAATATTAAAAACTTCCCTGAACAGGGCTGCCTTCAGATGTCTTTTAAAGATAGGATAGCTACTTATTTCCTTCACATCTGAAGGGAGGGCATTCCACAGGGTGGGTGCCACTACTGAGAAGGCCCTCTGTCTGGTTTCCTGTAACCTCACTTCTCACAATGAGGGAACCGCCCGAAGGCCCTCGGCGTTGGATCTCAGTTGAACGATGGGGGTGGAGACGCTCCTTCAGGTATATTGCCATAATATTATGTGTTACAGTGGAATATGGAGAGAGCCATCCCTTCAGACCCTGGCAAAGGAATATGGGCACAGCAGAAGTGGGCATTGGAGGCTTTTATTGCCTCAGGGGACATAATGTTCTATCTGCCCCAGGGGCTGTGGGTGAATCACAAGGGCCTTAAATCATTTCATCGTGATTTTTCAAGTAGATTTCAAGTAGATATTTCAAGCGGAGCTTCTCTTCTTGGCAGAGTGGGGGAAATGGTCGATGCTGCTCCAGTCTGGAAGGCTGACAAAATTGTTGACCAGGACGATCTCTCTCTTACTCTTTTTGCTTTTACCTGGAAGAGAATCAGTCTAGAATCAGAGGATGGAGAGCACAAATAAGGTAAGGTAAAGGACCTCTGGGTGGTTAAGTCCAATTGGATTCAACTATGGGGTGTGGCACTCAACTCCACTTTCAGGCCGAGGGAGCTGGCGTTTGTCTGCAGACAGCTTTCTGGGTCATGTTGCCAGCATGACTAAATCGCTTCTGGTACAACGCAACACCACGACAAGAATTAAATCATTATGCTGGATAGTAGGATTTAGTGAGGTCAAGGCCGAGGCTGGGTTTGGCAAGAGAGGCTGTTTAACCATTTTGGAGATAATATCCAAGACCCTGGTCCAAAATAGATAAACAATTTTTCATGAAAGCATGTTCCAAAGTTCCCACAGCCTCTCCAACAAAGTTGGGGGATAGGGGTTTGTTGATTTTGGCTAGATGAACCGGAGTCCTGAGAAAAACCTCTTAGGCAACCACCCAATCTGAAATCCTTAAGTCCTGCTGCCCACGAATGTAGACGCTACTGAGCTGGATAACAACAACAACAACAACAACAACTTATTATTTATACCCTGCCCATCTGGCTGGGTTTCTCCAGTCTCTCTGGGTGGCTTCCAACAAAAGATTAAAAGTCAATTAAAACATCAGTCATTAAAAATTTCCCTAAACAGGGCTGCTTTCAGATGTCTTCTAAACGTCATTGTCTTGACTCTGCATAAGGCAGCTTCCTATGTTTTTGCGGATGAGCGGTGCAAAAGAGCGGGCGCCACACAGATCTACTGCTGTGGTCCTCCCATGTAGGGCTGGCAGGTACTTACTTCTGGGCTTTGGGTGCTCCTTTCTTTGGACCTTTTTTCTTCTCACCCCCCTTTTTCTTCTGAGCCTTCTGGCCTTCTTTATTCCTAAGGAAACAAAGAGACCCTTGCTGTTGTTCCCTGGCAACCAGCACTCAAGTGGCACATGGCCAGCATTTGCCCTCTCATCCTTACTGGTTCTTTCCCCAGCACATTCCCACTGTCTGTTACGGCATCCATCGACTCATGGAGTACTGCAGTAGCATGGCCACTTGTTCATCAGAATAAGAGCCCTGGCGGGACTTCCGGGCAAGGAACATGGCGGACCGAACATCTACTTAGCTAAGCCATAGATCTTGGTTATCGAATTCTCACTGGATAGAATCAGGGTTTTTCCCCCCCTAGAAAAAGAGGTGTCTACACGTTCTATGGGGGAAGCCATGACTGCATGAAGTGGCATCATAGTGCTTTAAATGCATGGTGGGCATGCATATATGTGGCTTGGGTTTGGTTTAAAGACACAGTAAGGGAGACGGGGGATATTGCATTTGCTCACCCACAGTTATGATCTGGACAGTATGCCTGGCCATGAAATTAGTATGGAGAAATGTACTGCATTGCAATTAAAATTATGGTAGCTCTCTTTAATGGTGCATCTATACATACAGTGCTACCTTGGTTCTCAAACAGCCTAGTTCACGAAAAACTTGGAACCCGAGTGTAGCAAACCCAGAAGTGAGCGTTCCGGTTCTCATTTTTTTTTGGGGGGGGGAGTCGAATGTGCTTTGTTTTGAGTTGCACTGCTTATTAGCTTCCGTTTTTAGTGTTGTGCTGCTAATTAGCATCCTACCTATCTGCAGACCAGTGTGAGAGAGCACACTGATTTGGGAGGTGGGGGAGAAATGTTCTTGCAGTGCTCTGCAGCCCAGCTGCTTTGACATGAGAGAGAGAGAGAGAGAGAGAGAGAGAGAGAGAGAGAGAGAGAGATCTCAATAGATCATGCTGATTAGGGCAGTGCAGAGAAGCGTCACAGCAGCCCTGAAGCCCAGAAAGAGGAAGAGATCTCAAAAGATAGCACTGATGGGGCGGAGGGGAGAAGCATTTTAGGGGTAGTTTTTCAACAGTCAGGAACGGATTAATAGTTTTTGCATTACTTTCTATGGGAAAGTGCGCCTTGAGTTTGGAGTGTTTTGGTTTTGGAACGGACTTCTGGAACGGATTAAGTTTGAGAACCAAGGTATCACTGTATAGCACAGCACGTGCCCATTCTATACAAATCTTCATTCTCTTTGGTCCAGGGCCAGCCCAAGGCATTTTTCTGTCTGAGGAGGAGGAAGAGGTTATGCTCCCAACATCATTCCATGCACGGAAACCAACTGGAAAGGGAAGGTGAAACATTGGCTAATCAGTAGTGTCCTTCATGACACATGATACCAGCAGGTTAGTTATGGGGGTTCAGGATAGGCTGCGTGACAGACACAGCTCTGTCCTCCAACAGAAGGCAAGTAAGAAGTGTGCCATGATAGAAGTTTATAAAAAATTATGCAGGACCTCGGAGAAAGTGTATAGAGAAAACCTCCCCCTGCCAAAAAACCCCTCTAGAATGTTAGAAGATTCAGAACAGATAAGATAAATTCCTTCTTCAGGCAGCGCATCGTTGAACCATGGAACTCACACCTGCAGTAGGCAGGGATGACAATTGACTTAAAGGTAAAGGGACCCCTGACCATTAGGTATAGTTGTGGCCGACTCTGGGGTTGCGGCGCTCATGTCACTTTACTGGCCGAGGGAGCCGGCGTACAGCTTCCGCGTTATGTGGCCAGCATGACTAAGCCGCTTCTGGCGAACCAGAGCAGCGCACGGAAACACCATTTACCTTCCCGCCGGAGCGGTACCTATTTATCTACTTGCTTTCAAACTGCTAGGTGGGCAGGAGCAGGGACCGAGCAACAGGAGTTCACCCCGTCGCGAGGATTCGAACCGCCGACCTTCTGATCGGCAAGTCCTAGGCTCTGTGGTTTAACCCACAGCGCCACCCACGTCCCATGACTATTGACTTAGGTGGCTTCAAAAGAGGATTGGACAAATTAATTGGGGGGAAGGCTACCATTGGCTATGTTCTGCCTCCACAGTAGGAAGACCAGTTGCTGGAAACCACAGGAGTGGAGAAGTGCTCTTCTGCTCAAGTCCTGCCTGTGGTTTTCCCACTGTGACACGCATGAGCTGAAAATGGGAGGTTCAAGCTCCATTCACACCCCATCCTGACACCCTGGCACTTACGGTGGTTGGGACTGGCTGGGTACCGGTGGTGGTGCCTCTGCAACTGGTGGCGCACTAAGGAAATAGGAAAAAAGAGAGCAAAGAGTTCAGAAGTGAGAAGCACGCTTTGGCCCCTTGCGACCACGCCAGAGATAGCAGCTTATTTACTTCCTCCCCAACTGTTGCGTGGCGAGTTCCTGCCCCCACCCAGTGGAAAAAATGACTCATAACACAGTTTTTAAGGTTAATGGGCAAAATAAGGCCACAACATTATTGGTTACAGGTGGTGAGCGGTATTGGCTTAGGCATTGGTCCTAACCAACTATATCCGGCTTCAGCAAGTCTGGAAAGGGTTAGCCACCAGTAGGGGAAGTCCTGCTGATGCACATCAACTAGGAACTCCCCTGGGGCCACCACTCGGGGGCGTGCCTTAGGCCCTCACCTCCATAGGCTTCAGACAGGGCCACGCCCCCCGGAATCCTTTATTGGGCTACCCTTCAATATGTGGGTCAGGCGATGGCGCTTCCTCCCCTCTTCCATCTACATAGCAATACCAATACCAATGCCTAACCGCCAATACCGAGAAAGTTGTGGCGATTTGCTACGAGGTCGGTGAAAACCAAGTGTCTGGTGCCAATTTGCCAAGTGGAAAAATTCCTACCAGGCCCCTCAACGGCGACCAACCGAGGTCCATAGCAAGGTCAAGGAACGAAAACCTTAAAGGGCGGGAGGGTGGGAAAAGTAGGAACACCTGGCAGACGGCAAAGAGGGAGATCCCCAGCCGTGCCCCCTTTAAATAGGTCAGGCCACGCCCCCAGAGCCAGCCGATTGGCTAGCCAGGGGGTGACGCGGCCAGGGATTCCCCTCTTTTGCCGCCTCCAGCTGCTCCTGTTTCCCACCCTCCCGCCCTTTAAGGTTGGCTCCAGCCACCGCACGTGTGGTGGCAGCGTGAAGCCCGCAACCCCACCTCCTCTGGAGGGCGGAAGTGGCTTTCCCATTCAACAGAGATCCTTACAGATCCAAACCTAGACCAAGGAGTATAAAATGACAGCTAAAGAAAATCACAGCTAGTTGCTCTCCTCTGCCCCTCACGCTTCGCTATCTTATAGTTCAATCCTACACCTGACGGTTCAGAGGTGCTTCCAAGCACTGGTGGAGAAAGGAGGGTGTGGTGGGTGCTGCCCACCCCGGGGGGGTGTCATCCCTGAGGCGGGTGACACCGCTGCGGGTGGTGCCCCCTGGGATGCTCGCAGACGCACCCCCCGGGCAGCTAGCCCCTTCCCCAGTGCACAGCATGGAGCTGTGCTTCCAAGTCTCTTTCTCACAAGTAGCTGAAGACAGGTACAAATTGCTCGTACCCAGGAACACCCCCCTAAGTGCACTGCTCAGCTGCTGGGTCACCAACTACATAGACTGTAAACTCATTGAATGCTACCTGTGCATACCTGAATACAACTATTTGTGCCCCAGGTCCACAGACTGTGCACTCCTTGAATGCAGTGTGTGAACCCACCTCCCGTTCAGTGTATACAAGATAGAACTCAACTCCTTTTGTTACTCTTCCCATTCAGTTTGATCAAAGATTAAAGCAAAATGCCTTATAAAGAAGTAAATAAACTAAACAACAAATGATAAATATAATTACGCTTTGCTCCTTTTGACTTTGTAAGTTATCAGGCCTCCAGCTAAGATGATCCCCAAAAAACTTCCAATAGCAATCACTGTGATGATCCCCCGAGGAAGGCCTTTGCCTTTTTGTGCTTCGTCTCCGTCCTCTCCTGGAGGTTTAGTCTCTAAAAAAACCCCAAAAGACATGTGAGAACTAGGAAAATGGCTCCCAATTCCTCCTTGCTCCAGCTTGTACCAAGTAGTGGCCTTCCTTATCCTTGCCACCATTGGAAGGCAGGGATGGGAGAGTTGTTGGCTGGCATCCGTCTGTCTCGAGAGACAATGGAGTGTGCCTCCTTGGGTGAAGCCAAACCGCTGCAGTAGCAGCACCAAAGTGACTTCCTGGGCAGCGTGTATGGAGGTTCTGGGCTGTTCAGGTGACAGGACTCCTGATGTGGCCTTGCTGATGTGGTCTAAGGAGATAGATCAGAGGGGCTTGAAAATTACACATCAACACTCATTGGAGGTCTTTAAGCAGAGGCTTGACAACCATATGTCAGGAGTGCTCTGATGGTGTTTCCTGCTTGGCAGGGGGTTGGACTCGATGGCCCTTGTGGTCTCTTCCAACTCTATGATTCTATGATTCTATGATTCTAACACAGTGAGCTCCTAGACAGCAGAATGAGAAGAAGAAGAAGAAAAGAAGAAGAAGAAGAAGAAGAAGAAGAAGAGAGTTTGGATTTGATATCCCGCTTTATCACTACCCGAAGGAGTCTCAAAGTGGCTAACATTCTCCTTTCCCTTCCTCCCCCACAACAAACACTCTGTGAGGCACTTCCGGGGTGGCGCCATCGGCAATGGCGGACTCACTCTGAACCGGAGGGACCAGCTCCGCGCGAAACGGGTCTTTTCCGCTGCGGCGAAGCGGGGACTCTTTCAGAAATCACAGGTGGATGAAGCCTGTGACCGTGGGACTCGGCGGCACCTTTACCGCCCCCCCAACCTCCAAAGGAACCCAGTAACGGGATCCGAAGCAAAGAGAGGAAAGTGGCGCGGTGCTGTGAGTCAACTGCTATTTCCGTGGAGCGAAGCCGCACAGCCGTTGCCGGAGAGCGCTGCCTTTTTCCTGGGACAATTTGGCATCTAAAGTAATCACCCATGAGTACTCAAATATTGAACAATTGGACTTCAAATAAGAACTGGCGATTAGAAAGGAATTGGACTTAAAAATTTACCTTAATTTGGCACTGAAACGAGAAGGTCTAAACAGGAAGTCAGCCTTCTGTTTCCTTGTAGTCAGAAGAAAGCAAAGACAACGTAAACTAGAGCTTAGAAAAATACTTTCAAAGGATTGGTTTTCACCATTTAAAACCGTTGAACCCCCCTTCGGTAGCAGGAGAAGAAGGGGGATTTTTTTGGACTGTTTAAACCTGCAGAAGTGAATTTAAAGTAAAGTAACTTTCCACCGTCCTGACCCTGGAACGGGGTGTCAGAATTGACGTTTTGAAGCTAATTGACCAGAGACAAATGCTTTTGACAGATAGTTAAAAGAAGAGTAACATTGTGATTCCACTGTTTCCTTTCGCATTTTAAAGGAACTAATATTGACAAAATATCTTAAAAAAAGAAAAACTTTGTTGCTATTGTCCTTAAAAGAAAGAACAACCAGAAGTTCCCCCTCTAGAGGGGGACTGTGAAATTGTAGCCAATTCTAGGGAGCTTGCAGCTGCCACAGATTACAACCATGGGAAAGGAATTGTGACCTTGCAGGACAATGCTATCAGAAGCACTGTTGGGTGCTTTCTGTAAAATAAATGCCCTGTTGGATCAGTAGTGGGAAATTCTATGCAGCCCACCCAGGAACTTAAACAGGAGTGTGTCCTGACAGAGCAAATGATAGAAGAGGATGTTGCAGAATCTTGGGCGCCAGAGATGGAGGGACTTTTGGCCCAGCAGGAAAATGAGCCTTTGGATTTGACAAATGAACTTGGAAAAAACCAGATTTGGAAAGACAAAGTTTGGATTGATTTGGAAATGGGGGGTTGGACTGACCCCCCTATGCAGGGATGTTTGGACTTTCCGAGTCTGGCAATGGGCCGTCAGAGGTTTGGAGCTGTTGGGACTTCCAACTTTGGAGGGAATTTGAATCATGTCTTAAAATACCACATGGAGTCTAGTCTGGACTGTGAGAAAGGGGCTGATTTGTTGAAAAGGGTCAAAAACACTACCAAGCTGGAGTTCCCACGAGTGAAAGGAAAATATGAAGAAGAGCTGCAGAAGGGACATGGAAGAGATTTGAAGGCCTCGGATATAAGATCACCAGGTTAATGTGCCAGACTAATGGGATAAAAAGGACTGACAATCCCGGGACCGGGGGGAGGGGACGCTGGAAGAAGATTGGATTGTTTTTATTCTCTTTTTTATCATCAGAAATGTTTTATGAACGTTGGAAAAATGTTGAAATGAAATTACTTGGCTCTTGTAAAAATGTTTAAAGAATTAGGTAAAAAGGTAATGGTTATGAGAAGCTGGTAAAAATAAGATTTAAGTCTTAAGTTTTAAGGTTTTTTATAAGATAAGATGAAAATAGAGTAAGGTAATGTAATGAGAGAATATTATGAATTATGGAAAGGATTTGCTGTGACAATTATTAATCAAGATACAAGAGATGGGAGGAGGAGGAGGTCATGGAAAGAAGGTAATGAAAGTGGAGAATGTGAAAATGATGGTTTTCTTTTTTCTTTTTCTTTTTCTGTTTTTGTTTTTTTCTTTGTAATTTTGTCTTTTTTCTTTGTAATTTTTTAAAAAATTCTTTTTTCAATAAATATCATTATAAAAAAAACAAAAAAAACAAACACTCTGTGAGGTGTGTGGGGCTGAGAGACTTCAGAGAAGTGTGACTGGCCCAAGGTCACCCAACAGCTGCATGTGGAGGAGCGGGGAAGCGAACCCGGTTCCCCAGATTACAAGTCTACCGCTCTTACCCACTACACCACACTGGCTCTCACGCAGGTCACTATGGTGAGGGGTAGCATAGAGTTGTAGAGTTGGAAGGGTCATCTAATCCAACCCCCTGCAATGCAGGAATCTCAAGTGTATTACTATTTATCTGTACCAGTGAAGTACAGTATTTTTCACTCCATAAGATGCACTTCTTTCTTCCTAAAAAGGAAGGGGAAATGTCTGTGCGTCTTATGGAGCGAATGCGCGGTCCCTGGAGCCGAATTGCCCAGGGGCAAAAAGCAGATCATGCTCTCTTTTTTTGAAAGTGGGAAGTGGGTGTTGTAACAAAGCCGCTGATCGTTTGCTGATCGGGGAGAGAGATAAGGGATGCTAGAGATAAAGAAGGCTGCCTGGGAGCGGGGAAGGTAAAGACAGCAAATTTGCAAAGGGGGGAAACAGGAAAACTAAAGCAATAAGGAGAGAAATTAGAAGAAAAGGAGGAGCAAAAAACTGCTCCAGCTAATGAAAAGACACTAAGGCAAACAAGAGGGAAGGGAGTGTTGAAAGGAAGCAGCTGATTGGCGCTAGAGATAAAGGAGGCTGCCTGGGAGGGGGGAGGTAAAAGCCCATGGATCCTCAGGATTTTTGCATTGGGTCACCCCAAATTCACCATCAGATCACACATCTGTGGCCACAGCATGAACCACAAAAATCATACATCCACTGTTTCGTTCAGAATATTTTCTTTCCTTGTTTTCCTCTAAAAACTAGGTGTGTCTTATGGTCAGGTGCGTCTTATGGAGAGAAAAATATGACACACACACACACACACACACACACACACACACGTCTCTCTTGTATCCTCCTTTTTCAGGCTGCAATTCCTCTTTACTGGCAAAGCCTCGGTGGCCACTGTCCTACTAAGCTCTCTAGTGGATGCTTGGCTCTGCATGAAGGCCAGTCCTCCTGTTTGGCCGTGAGGCAGATACCTCAGGCAGCAGATTCTAGGGGTCACAGAAGGGCATCAAGTTGGCATTTAATTTGCTAACGTATTTCCTTATCACAGTTATTTAGTTTAACACCATCCATGCTTGGGAGAAGGAGAGGCGTTTGTGGGATTTCCTGCCTTAGGTGCTAAAACAATTTGCTGTGCATCTTGATTTGGAGGGGTGATGGTGGAACAGACACTTGTCTTGCTGACTCAGGCAACAACATGCCTGAGGACACCCCTGTCTCGCATCTCAACGGTAGGTTGGTGTGCCAGAAAGGGGCTGCAGCTCAGCAGAAGAGCACCGGCAAAACCAAAACTGGTGCCAATTTGAACCAAAATAAAACAATTAGTGGTTTGATTCCCTGCCCCCCAGACCTAGGCTAAGGTTCTATAGGATGTAAAATGTTTACCTTTGAACACCACAGATTTTTCTCCCTCTTTCATTTCTTTACCATCAACTCCTTCCCATTGCAGCAGATATAAGGTGGCATCTTCAGGAGTTAGCTTCATTATGTGGAGGGCACATTCTGCATTTACAGATTCCCTGCCAGTATAGGCAAAATGGTACTCCAGTGAGGAATTGGGTGGTGGTATGTAGGTCAAGATTTGACTAGATTTTGCCTTACTCCCCCGAAACCAAGTGCAGGAGGCGTAGCTGCCTATCCCTTTTGGGATTAGGGTGACATCCTTTCCTATCTCTGGAGTAACTGGTTCCAAATCGATAGTAATTTCACCACCAGGACTCTCGGGTTCATCAGGCCCCCCAGGAAAATCAGGACCTTCAGTTTCCATAGTTTGCATGGTTCCCGAACCAGTAACTGTGGCACCCGTAGTTTGTGACCCAGGAGGAATGGTAGGAACCTTTGTTGTTGCTGCAGGAGGAAGAGGAGGAGGAGGAGGTGGTGGAGGTGGTGGAGGAGGAGGAACAGTAGCCTTAGGTGTCACTACAGGAGGTGGTGGTGGTGGAGGAGGTGGAGGTGGTGGTGGTGGCGGAGGAGGAGGAGGAGGAGGTGCAACAGTAGCCTTAGGCGTCACTGGAGGAGGAGGTGGTGGTGGTGGAGGAGGTGGAGGTAGTGGTGGAACAGTAGCCTTAGGTGTCACTGGAGGAGGAGGTGGTGGTGGTGGAGGAGGTGGAGGTGGTGGAAGAGTAGCCTTAGAGGTCACTGCAGGAGGAGCCCCAGTTGTTGCAGGTGGAGCAGCAGCCGTTGTAGGTGGAGCACCAGCTGTCGTTGCAGGAGCCCCAACTGTGGTGGCAGGAGGAGCGACAGCCACGGTTGTTGTTGCTGCCGTCATCACAGGAGCAAACAGGAAGCAAGAGCTCAAGATGTAGGCTGTGGAGTGAGGAAGAGAGACAGTCATTCAGTTCAAGAGGCCAATAGCAGTCAGGAATAACAGAGATAGCAACCCTCTTGATTTTATTTCTAGATCACCAAGCCAGACTGAAGGCCTGGATGATGCCTTCCTAGAGCAGATTACCAAACATATTTTTTTAAAAAAGGAAAGATATAGTAGTCATGGGAGACGCCAACTACCCCAATATCTGTTGGAACACAGACTTCCCAGGAGGTGGAAGAAGCAACAAGGGGATCTTCTATATTGGACCTGGTCCTCACCAACAGGGAATAACTAATTGACAAAGTGGAAGTACTTGGAAAGCTTGGAGGAAGATGAATGTAGTTGGACATGAACTCTGGATTTTAAGGAGGCCAATTTCAAAAAGCTCAAGGAGCTAGTGGATGAGATCCCATCGTCAGAAATATTAAAAGAGAAGGGAGTCCAAGGTGGATGGGAGCTTCTTAAAGGTGAAATATTGAAGTCCCTAAAGCAGACATTTTCAACAGGAAAGAAAAGTAGGAGGCATTTAAAGAAACAGATGTATCTGCATAAGGAGCTTACAGGTGAGCTGGGATTCAAGAAAGGCACATTTTTTAAAAAATGGAAGAAATGGGAAATCACAAAGGATGAACCAACACACGAGTAGCCAACAGTTGCAGATTGAAGGTCAGGCTGGCTAAAGCTCAGAATGAGCTCAGACTTGCAAGAGAGGTTAAAAATAGTAATAAATGGATTTCTGGCTTTGTCATGAGTCATTGGTGGTCGCTCCTCACCGCCCTCTGCGAGAAGCAAGGAGGTTGAGGTGGGGGAAAGCCAGGATTAATGAGGCAAAAATAATATGCAGTTGAAAGGGTTGACAATAGGACCCATGAAGGGGAGGATGGGAAGTTCAGAGATTCGGAGGAATCTTTAAATATGGACGTTATGATTGTACAGTGGTACCTTGGGTTACATATGCTTCAGGTTACAGATGCTTCAGGTTACAGACTCCACTAACCCAAAAATAGTACCTCGGGTTAAGAACTTTGCTTCAGGATGAGAACGGAAATCATGCTCCGGCGGCGTGGTGGCAGCAGCAGGATGCCCCATTAGCTAAAGTGGTGCTTCAGGTTAAGAACAGTTTCAGGTTAAGTACGGACCTCCGAAATGAATTAAGTACTTAACTCGAGGTACCACTGTATTGTCATATTCTTATACTTGTAAAATCAAATAAAAATTATTTCCAAAAAGGAAGAAGAAGAAGCTAATGCTGTTCTATGCAGCCTTGACAGAAGAATAAGGTCCAAGGGAAGTCATAGCCTTGGTCAGACCCCCAACTGGAGTCATGTGTTCTAGGTGCCACAGTTTAAGAAATATATTGAGAGGTTTGGAACGCTGATTCTCCTCCCCAGGCCCTCCCCAGGCCAGAACCTCTGTTCCCCAGAGACACCCCCCATGTCTTACCTGCTAGAAGTAGAACCAGGCAGGACCTTGCAAACCCAGAAGGTCCGCAAGCTGTTGGGCGGCGTCTGCATGTTGATCGAGTTGGTCTTGCAGGTGGGAGGGTGTGGGGCATCCTGGGAGGTTCTCTTTGTGCCCAGGTTGGTGCCTGGGTTCCCCCCGTGTTCTTTGATGCCAGTGATTGGGATCCCCAGCTGAGCCCAGACACCCATCCTAGGTTCTCTTCTCCCACCCTAGGCCCAGGGTGCTTCAGTGCCAAGAGCCTGCTCAACCCCCGTGTAAACTCCCGGGTAACAAGAGAAAGAGGTCATAAAGCGGTGATTGCCCTGGGTGTAAATTTTTTTGGGGGGGCACAATTTCATCACCGGGTGCTGCCCCAATACAATTGTGCACTACCATCACTAGGCTCAATTCAAACGGCTTCTCCAGGCAAACCAGGAAGTGACCTCTCCAGATCTCCTGAGTGGTGAAGATACTGTTAGGCAGTTGAATGCGCATGCATAATCTGGCTGTTTCCCACTCACTCCTCACAGCCCCGGGCACTGGCAACCCATGGTACGCCACTGGGGGAGGGGCTGTATGGACTTGTCCCTTCAGGTCTATTGCAGGCACTTTCAAATTTCACATTCTACCAATTAGGTGATTGTATTTTCACATTTGTAGTCCAAGCTTTCTCCAAGGACTTCAAGGCACGTGGTTCCTTGCTTGGAGGTTTCTAAGCAGAGGTTGGATGGCCGTCTGTCATGGATACTTTAGCTGAGATTCCTGCACTCTAGTGGGTTGGACTAGAAGGCCCTTGGGGTCCCTTACATAACCATAAAAACCCATCAATTTCATTTTTTGATCATGGTGAGTTCCTGGTATCACTACCCCTCCTGACCAGAAGGGGGAGCAGAGGCACTAGAAGGATCAGTGTAAGCAACTGGTTTTATTGTTTACATTTTTCATTTTCAGGTTTTCTCATTTTACAAAACATATCAGAAAATCTTTTTATACATTTAAATATACTATGGTCTACCCTCCTCTCCTTTCTGTAGTTGCATAAGTTGTATCTTCTTTTTTCTGCATCTACAACATTAAAACCTAAATATAATGAATCACTTGTACTCGAAATTTTAATATCACCATCTGCACATGTTTATATCAATCCTGCTAATGTTTTAAGTCATTTACAATCATTCTTTAGATATTCAACAAACAATCCCCACTCTTGCTTAAAGATTCTATCTTCTTAGCTCTTAATCTTCTAGTAGGTTTTGCCGTTTCTGCATACTCCAGTAACTTTTGCTGCCAGTTCTCTTTATTTGGGGCATATTCCACCTCTGGGCACATGCCATTTGGGCTGCTGAGGTCATATGCATAAATATCCCCCCCCCCGTTCTTTAGGTATCTCAGATCCAATTATCCCCGAAAGAAGGGCTTCTGGTTTCTTGACAAATGTCACCTTAAACATTTTTAAAAATTCGTTATATATCATTTCCCAGAAGGCTTTTTGAGGATGCCCAGAGCTTACAGAGTTAACAGCTCAAGGGAAATGATATCCTGTCACTGGGGGTGTGTTCACATATGGGTTTCGTACTTTGTTATGTGAACGCTTTTATCATGTCTTCGCTCTCTCCTGGCTGAAATGTTTGTTTTGTTGCTATACAATAAAGCTTCGCAGAATAGAAGCAGCTGTTGTACGAGAGTTTTACTGCATGGCTGAGATTCCTTTCACATAGACCCACCTCTGCTCAAGATACTCTGCTGTAGCCGGGAGAAGCAGATGGGCGCAGTGGAAGTGGACTGGATGTCACAACAGTGCCGCTGTTTGCAGCCTTGATGGGTGCTCAATGGAACAGGCATTCTCCTTTTTACAGGCCCACCACCAGTGTGGACAATAGAAGCCGAGCATCTGTAAGCATGGAATGCATAGCCTGGTGTGCTTGTCTGCTTGCTCATTGAGGAATGAGACTTGGGCTGCAGCAGATCCATGCATCATCCCTTGGAATACCAAGCAGGGACAGACCGGAGGTCGGTTCTTAACCTGAAACTGTTCTTAACCTAAGGTGCCACTTTAGCTAATGGGGCCTCCCGCTGCCACCACGCGATTTCTGTTCTCATCCTGAAGCAAAGTTCTTAACCCGAGGTACTATTTCTGGGTTAGTGGAGTCTGTAATCTGAAGCATCTGTAACCCAAGGTACCACTGCACCTCTATAAGCAGTGCATTGTTAAACAATGGAACTCTCTCCCACAGAAGGCAATGACCACCAAGTTGATGGTCTTCTTATTTTACATCATGGAACCACTTCTGGAATTTCATTCCATTCACATGAGGACGAATTTGCCTAATTCACAGCTCCCAAAACAAAAGACAGACAGCCTTTGAAATTTGCACTTTCATGAATTTTGCGACGCAGTTCTCCGGCCAAGCGCTGTGTACAAAAATGCACATATTGAGACAAAGTGTGCATAAAAATGAACTTGTTAGTGACAACAATGTGCAAAAAGGGCAGGCCTTGCTTTGCTAAAAAGGTGAGCGCTGCACACATAAATGTGCATGTGAAGAGAAATTTGTGCTAAAACGCTGGTGGGTTTTCAGGAGGACATCTTAGAAACAACTCACAAAATGATGTGGAAATGTGGAGAAATGAACATAAGAATGGAAGAATGGAAGAAACAGAGAAACACTGAAACCGATAGACTGCCCCGTTCCTCACAATCACTGAGTTTCACTTCCCGCCAGGACCCACCGCAGCCCCCTACCCCAACCAATATTGTAATAATATCATAATAATAATAATAATTTATTATCTATACCCCGCCCATCTGGCTGAGTTTCCCCAGCCACTCTGGACCCCTCCAAATCAAATGTTAAAAACAGAACAGCGTTAAATATTAAAAACTTCCCTGAACAGGGCTGCCTTCAGATGTCTTTTAAAGATAGGATAGCTACTTATTTCCTTCACATCTGAAGGGAGGGCGTTCCACAGGGTGGGTGCCACTACTGAGAAGGCCCTCTGTCTGGTTTCCTGTAACCTCACTTCTCGCAATGAGGGAACCGCCAGAAGGCCCTCGGCGTTGGATCTCAGTTGAACGATGGGGGTGGAGACGCTCCTTCAGGTATATTGCCATAATATTATGTGTTACAGTGGAATATGGAGAGAGCCATCCCATCAGACCCTGGCAAAGGAATATGGGCACAGCAGAAGTGGGCATTGGAGGCTTTTATTGCCTCAGGGGACATAATGTTCTATCTGCCTCAGGGGCTGTGGGTGGATCACAAGGGCCTTAAATCATTTCATCGTGATTTTTCAAGTAGATTTCAAGTAGCTATTTCAAGCGGAGCTTCTCTTCTTGGCAGAGTGGGGGAAATGGTCGATGCTGCTCCAGTCTGGAAGGCTGACAAAATTGTTGACCAGGATGATCTCTCTCTTACTCTTTTTGCTTTTACCTGGAAGAGAATCAGTCTAGAATCAGAGGATGGAGAGCAGAAACAAGCTAAGGTAAAGGACCTCTGTGTGGTTAAATCCAATTGGATTCAACTATGGGGTGTGGCACTCAACTCCACTTTCAGGCCGAGGGAGCCAGCGTTTGTCTGCAGACAGCTTTCTGGTTCATGTTGCCAGCATGACTAAATCGCTTCTGGTACAACGCAACACCACGACAAGAATTAAATCATTATGCTGGATAGTAGGGTTTAGTGAGGTCAAGGCCGAGGCTGGGTTTGGCAAGAGAGGCTGTTTAACCATTTTGGAGATAATATCCAAGACCCTGGTCCAAAATAGATAAACAATTTTTCATGAAAGCATGTTCCAAAGTTCCCACAGCCTCTCCAACAAAGTTGGGGGATAGGGGTTTGTTGATTTTGGCTAGATGAACCGGAGTCCTGAAAAAAACCTCTTAGGCAACCACCCAATCTGAAATCCTTAAGTCCTGCTGCCCACGAATGTAGACGCTACTGAGCTGGATAACAACAACAACAACAACAACAACTTATTATTTATACCCTGCCCATCTGGCAGGGTTTCTCCAGTCTCTCTGGGTGGCTTCCAACAAAAGATTAAAAGTCAATTAAAACATCAGTCATTAAAAATTTCCCTTAAACAGGGCTGCTTTCAGATGTCTTCTAAACATCAGTGTCTTGACTCTGCATAAGGCAGCTCCCTATGTTTTTGTGGATGAGCGGTGCAAAAGAGCGGGCGCCACACAGATCTACTGCTGTGGTCCTCCCATGTAGGGCTGGCAGGTACTTACTTCTGGGCTTTGGGTGCTCCTTTCTTTGGACCTTTTATCTTCTCACTCCCCTTTTTCTCCAGAGCCTTCTGGCCTTCTTTATTCCTAAGGAAACAAAGAGACCCTTGCTGTTGTTCCCTGGCAACCAGCACTCAAGTGGCACATGGCCAGCATTTGCCCTCTCATCCTTACTGGTTCTTTCCCCAGCACATTCCCACTGTCTGTCACGGCATCCATCAACTCATGGAGTACTGCAGTAGCATGGCCACTTGTTCATCAGAATAAGAGCCCTGGCGGGACTTCCGGGCAAGGAACGTGGTGGACTGAACATCTACTGTCGACAGCTAAGCCAACAGAGATAATTGCATGGGGATTAATGATAGCCAAGCCATAGATCTTGGTTATCGAATTCTCACTGGATAGAGTCAGGGTTTTTTCCCCCCTAGAAAAAGAGGTGTCTACACGTTCTATGGGGGAAGCCATGACTGCATGAAGTGGCATCATAGTGCTTTAAATGCATGGTGGGCATGCATATATGTGGCTTGGGTTTGGTTTAAAGACACAGTAAGGGAGACGGGGGATATTGCATTTGCTCACCCACAGTTATGATCTGGACAGTATGCCTGGCCATGAAATTAGTATGGAGAAATGTACTGCATTGCAATTAAAATTATGGTAGCTCTCTTTAATGGTGCATCTATACATACAGTGCTACCTTGGTTCTCAAACAGCCTAGTTCACGAAAAACTTGGAACCCGAGTGTAGCAAACCCAGAAGTGAGCGTTCCGGTTCTCATTTTTTTTTGGGGGGGGGGAGTCGAATGTGCTTTGTTTTGAGTTGCACTGCTTATTAGCTTCCTACCATTTTAATCAAAGAGTGCAGCTTCCGTTTTTAGTGTTGTGTTGCTAATTAGCATCCTACCTATCTGCAGACCAGTGTGAGAGAGCACACTGATTTGGGAGGTGGGGGAGAAATGTTCTTGCAGTGCTCTGCAGCCCAGCTGCTTTGAGGAGAGAGAGAGAGAGAGAGAGAGAGAGAGAGAGAGAGAGAGATCAATAGATCATGCTGATCAGTGCAGAGAAGTGTCATGGCAGCTCTGAAGCCCAGAAAGAGGAAGAGATCTCAAAAGATAGCACTGATGGGGCAGAGGGGAGAAGCATTTTAGGGGTAGTTTTTCAACAGTCAGGAACGGATTAATAGTTTTTGCATTGCTTTCTATGGGAAAGTGCGCCTTGAGTTTGGAGTGTTTTGGTTTTGGAACGGACTTCTGGAACGGATTAAGTTTGAGAACCAAGGTATCACTGTATAGCACAGCACGTGCCCATTCTATACAAATCTTCATTCTCTTTGGTCCAGGGCCAGCCCAAGGCATTTTTCTGTCTGAGGAGGAGGAAGAGGTTATGCTCCCAACATCATTCCATGCACGGAAACCAACTGGAAAGGGAAGGTGAAACATTGGCTAATCAGTAGTGTCCTTCATGACACATGATACCAGCAGGTTAGTTATGGGGGTTCAGGATAGGCTGCGTGACAGACACAGCTCTGTCCTCCAACAGAAGGCAAGTAAGAAGTGTGCCATGATAGAAGTTTATAAAAAATTATGCAGGACCTCGGAGAAAGTGTATAGAGAAAACCTCCCCCTGCCAAAAAAAACCCTCTAGAATGTTAGAAGATTCAGAACAGATAAGATAAATTCCTTCTTCAGGCAGCGCATCGTTGAACCATGGAACTCACACCTGCAGTAGGCAGGGATGACAATTGACTTAAAGGTAAAGGGACCCCTGACCATTAGGTCCAGTTGTGGCCGACTCTGGGTTTGCGGTGCTCATCTCGCTTTACTGGCCGAGGGAGCCGGCGTACAGCTTCTGGGTTATGTGGCCCGCATGACTAAGCCGCTTCTGGCAAACCAGAGCAGCGCACGGAAACGCCATTTACCTTCCCGCCGGAGCGGTACCTATTTATCTACTTGCACTTTGACTTGCTTTCAAACTGCTAGGTGGGCAGGAGCAGGGACCGAGCAACAGGAGTTCACCCCGTCGCGAGGATTCGAACCGCCAACCTTCTGATCGGCAAGTCCTAGGCTCTGTGGTTTAACCCACAGCGCCACCCACGTCCCATGACTATTGACTTAGGTGGCGTCAAAAGAGGATTGGACAAATTAATTGGGGGGAAGGCTACCATTGGCTATGTTCTGCCTCCACAGTAGGAGGCAACAACTGGTCTGAAGACCAGTTGCTGGAAACCACAGGAGTGGAGAAGTGCTCTTCTGCTCAAGTCCTGCCTGTGGTTTTCCCACTGTGACACGCATGAGCTGAAAATGGGAGGTTCAAGCTCCATTCACACCCCATCCTGACACCCTGGCACTTACGGTGGTTGGGACTGGCTGGGTACCGGTGGTGGTGCCTCTGCAACTGGTGGAGCACTAAGGAAACTGGAAAAAAAGAGAGCAAAGAGTTCAGAAGTGAGAAGCACGCTTTGGCCCCTTGCGACCACGCCAGAGATAGCAGCTTATTTACTTCCTCCCCAACTGTTGCGTGGCGAGTTCCTGCCCCCACCCAGTGGAAAAAAAGACTCATAACACAATTTTTTAGGTTAATGGGCAAAATAAGGCCACAACATTATTGGTTACAGGTGGTGAGCGGTATTGGCTTAGGCATTGGTCCTAACCAACTATATCCGGCTTCAGCAAGTCTGGAAAGGGTTAGCCACCAGTAGGGGAAGTCCTGCTGATGTACATCAACTAGGAACTCCCCTGGGGTCACCGCTCAGGGGCGTGCCTTAGGCCCTCACCTCCATAGGCTTCGGACAGGGCCACGCCCCCCGGAATCCTTTATTGGGCTACCCTTCAATATGTGGGTCAGGTGATGGCGCTTCCTCCCCTCTTCCATCTACATAGCAATACCAATACCAATGCCTAACCGCCAATACCGAGAAAGTTGTGGCGATTTGCTACGAGGTCGGCGAAAACCAAGTGGCTGGTGCCAATTTGCCAAGTGGAAAAATTCCTACCAGGCCCCTCAACGGCGACCAACCAAGGTCCATAGCAAGGTCAAGGAACAAAAACCTTAAAGGGCGGGAGGGTGGGAAAAGTAGGAACAGCTGGCAGACGGCAAAGAGGGAGATCCCCGGCTGTGCCCCCTTTAAATAGGTCAGGCCACGCCCCCAGAGCCAGCCGATTGGCTAGCCAGGGGGTGACGCGGCCAGGGATTCCCTTCTTTTGCCGCCTCCAGCTGCTCCTTTTTCCCACCCTCCCACCCTTTAAGGTTGGCTCCAGCCACCGCACGTGTGGTGGGAGCGTGAAGCCCGCAACCCCACCTCCTCTGGAGGGCGGAAGTGGCTTTCCCATTCAACAGAGATCCTTACAGATCCAAACCTAGACCAAGGAGTATAAAATGACAGCTAAAGAAAATCACAGCTAGTTGCTCTCCTCTGCCCCTCACGCTTGCTATCTTATAGTTCAATCCTACACCTGACGGTTCAGAGGTGCTTCCAAGCACTGGTGGAGAAAGGAGGGTGTGGTGGGTGCTGCCCACCCCGGGGGGGTGTCATCCCTGAGGCGGGTGACACCGCTGCGGGTGGTGCCCCCCTGGGATGCTCGCAGACGCACCCCCCGGGCAGCTAGCCCCTTCCCCAGTGCACAGCATGGAGCTGTGCTTCCAAGTCTCTTTCTCACAAGTAGCTGAAGACAGGTACAAATTGCTCGTACCCAGGAACACCCCCCTAAGTGCACTGCTCAGCTGCTGGGTCACCAACTACATAGACTGTAAACTCATTGAATGCTACCTGTGCATACCTGAATACAACTATTTGTGCCCCAGGTCCACAGACTGTGCACTCCTTGAATGCAGTGTGTGAACCCACCTCCCGTTCAGTGTATACAAGATAGAACTCAACTCCTTTTGTTACTCTCCCCATTCAGTTTGATCAAAGATTAAAGCAAAATGCCTTATAAAGAAGTAAATAAACTAAACAACAAATGATAAATATAATTACGCTTTGCTCCTTTTGACTTGGTAAGTTATCAGGCCTCCAGCTAAGATGATCCCCAAAAAACTTCCAATAGCAATCACTGTGATGATCCCCAGAGGAAGGCCTTTGCCTTTTTGCGCTTCGTCTCCGTCCTCTCCTGGAGGTTTAGTCTCTAAAAAAACCCCAAAAGACATGTGAGAACTAGGAAAATGGCTCCCAATTCCTCCTTGCTCCAGCTTGTACCAAGTAGTGGCCTTCCTTATCCTTGCCACCATTGGAAGGCAGGGATGGGAGAGTTGTTGGCTGGCATCCGTCTGTCTCGAGAGACAATGGAGTGTGCCTCCTTGGGTGAAGCCAAACCGCTGCAGTAGCAGCACCAAAGTGACTTCCTGGGCAGCGTGTATGGAGGTTCTGGGCTGCCCAGGTGACAGGACTCCTGATGTGGCCTTGCTGATGTGGTCTAAGGAGATAGATCAGAGGGGCTTGAAAATTACACATCAACACTCATTGGAGGTCTTTAAGCAGAGGCTTGACAACCATATGTCAGGAGTGCTCTGATGGTGTTTCCTGCTTGGCAGGGGGTTGGACTCGATGGCCCTTGTGGTCTCTTCCAACTCTATGATTCTATGATTCTATGATTCTAACACAGTGAGCTCCTAGACAGCAGAATGAGAAGAAGAAGAAGAAAAGAAGAAGAAGAAGAAGAAGAAGAAGAAGAAGAAGAAGAAGAAGAAGAAGAAGAAGAAGAAGAGAGTTTGGATTTGATATCCCGCTTTATCACTACCCGAAGGAGTCTCAAAGTGGCTAACATTCTCCTTTCCCTTCCTCCCCCACAACAAACACTCTGTGAGGCACTTCCGGGGTGGCGCCATCGGCAATGGCGGACTCACTCTGAACCGGAGGGACCAGCTCCGCGCGAAACGGGTCTTTTCCGCTGCGGCGAAGCGGGGACTCTTTCAGAAATCACAGGTGGATGAAGCCTGTGACCGTGGGACTCGGCGGCACCTTTACCGCCCCCCCAACCTCCAAAGGAACCCAGTAACGGGATCCGAAGCAAAGAGAGGAAAGTGGCGCGGTGCTGTGAGTCAACTGCTATTTCCGTGGAGCGAAGCCGCACAGCCGTTGCCGGAGAGCGCTGCCTTTTTCCTGGGACAATTTGGCATCTAAAGTAATCACCCATGAGTACTCAAATATTGAACAATTGGACTTCAAATAAGAACTGGCGATTAGAAAGGAATTGGACTTAAAAATTTACCTTAATTTGGCACTGAAACGAGAAGGTCTAAACAGGAAGTCAGCCTTCTGTTTCCTTGTAGTCAGAAGAAAGCAAAGACAACGTAAACTAGAGCTTAGAAAAATACTTTCAAAGGATTGGTTTTCACCATTTAAAACCGTTGAACCCCCCTTCGGTAGCAGGAGAAGAAGGGGGATTTTTTTGGACTGTTTAAACCTGCAGAAGTGAATTTAAAGTAAAGTAACTTTCCACCGTCCTGACCCTGGAACGGGGTGTCAGAATTGACGTTTTGAAGCTAATTGACCAGAGACAAATGCTTTTGACAGATAGTTAAAAGAAGAGTAACATTGTGATTCCACTGTTTCCTTTCGCATTTTAAAGGAACTAATATTGACAAAATATCTTAAAAAAAGAAAAACTTTGTTGCTATTGTCCTTAAAAGAAAGAACAACCAGAAGTTCCCCCTCTAGAGGGGGACTGTGAAATTGTAGCCAATTCTAGGGAGCTTGCAGCTGCCACAGATTACAACCATGGGAAAGGAATTGTGACCTTGCAGGACAATGCTATCAGAAGCACTGTTGGGTGCTTTCTGTAAAATAAATGCCCTGTTGGATCAGTAGTGGGAAATTCTATGCAGCCCACCCAGGAACTTAAACAGGAGTGTGTCCTGACAGAGCAAATGATAGAAGAGGATGTTGCAGAATCTTGGGCGCCAGAGATGGAGGGACTTTTGGCCCAGCAGGAAAATGAGCCTTTGGATTTGACAAATGAACTTGGAAAAAACCAGATTTGGAAAGACAAAGTTTGGATTGATTTGGAAATGGGGGGTTGGACTGACCCCCCTATGCAGGGATGTTTGGACTTTCCGAGTCTGGCAATGGGCCGTCAGAGGTTTGGAGCTGTTGGGACTTCCAACTTTGGAGGGAATTTGAATCATGTCTTAAAATACCACATGGAGTCTAGTCTGGACTGTGAGAAAGGGGCTGATTTGTTGAAAAGGGTCAAAAACACTACCAAGCTGGAGTTCCCACGAGTGAAAGGAAAATATGAAGAAGAGCTGCAGAAGGGACATGGAAGAGATTTGAAGGCCTCGGATATAAGATCACCAGGTTAATGTGCCAGACTAATGGGATAAAAAGGACTGACAATCCCGGGACCGGGGGGAGGGGACGCTGGAAGAAGATTGGATTGTTTTTATTCTCTTTTTTATCATCAGAAATGTTTTATGAACGTTGGAAAAATGTTGAAATGAAATTACTTGGCTCTTGTAAAAATGTTTAAAGAATTAGGTAAAAAGGTAATGGTTATGAGAAGCTGGTAAAAATAAGATTTAAGTCTTAGGTTTTAAGGTTTTTTATAAGATAAGATGAAAATAGAGTAAGGTAATGTAATGAGAGAATATTATGAATTATGGAAAGGATTTGCTGTGACAATTATTAATCAAGATACAAGAGATGGGAGGAGGAGGAGGTCATGGAAAGAAGGTAATGAAAGTGGAGAATGTGAAAATGATGGTTTTCTTTTTTCTTTTTCTTTTTCTGTTTTTGTTTTTTTTCTTTGTAATTTTGTCTTTTTTCTTTGTAATTTTTAAAAAAATTCTTTTTTCAATAAATATCATTATAAAAAAAACAAAAAAAACAAACACTCTGTGAGGTGTGTGGGGCTGAGAGACTTCAGAGAAGTGTGACTGGCCCAAGGTCACCCAACAGCTGCATGTGGAGGAGCGGGGAAGCGAACCCGGTTCCCCAGATTACAAGTCTACCGCTCTTAACCACTACACCACACTGGCTCTCACGCAGGTCACTATGGTGAGGGGTAGCATAGAGTTGTAGAGTTGGAAGGGTCATCTAATCCAACCCCCTGCAATGCAGGAATCTCAAGTGTATTACTATTTATCTGTACCAGTGAAGTACAGTATTTTTCACTCCATAAGATGCACTTCTTTCTTCCTAAAAAGGAAGGGGAAATGTCTGTGCGTCTTATGGAGCGAATGCGCGGTCCCTGGAGCCGAATTGCCCAGGGGCAAAAAGCAGATCATGCTCTCTTTTTTTGAAAGTGGGAAGTGGGTGTTGTAACAAAGCCGCTGATCGTTTGCTGATCGGGGAGAGAGATAAGGGATGCTAGAGATAAAGAAGGCTGCCTGGGAGCGGGGAAGGTAAAGACAGCAAATTTGCAAAGGGGGGAAACAGGAAAACTAAAGCAATAAGGAGAGAAATTAGAAGAAAAGGAGGAGCAAAAAACTGCTCCAGCTAATGAAAAGACACTAAGGCAAACAAGAGGGAAGGGAGTGTTGAAAGGAAGCAGCTGATTGGCGCTAGAGATAAAGGAGGCTGCCTGGGAGGGGGGAGGTAAAAGCCCATGGATCCTCAGGATTTTTGCATTGGGTCACCCCAAATTCACCATCAGATCACACATCTGTGGCCACAGCATGAACCACAAAAATCATACATCCACTGTTTCGTTCAGAATATTTTCTTTCCTTGTTTTCCTCTAAAAACTAGGTGTGTCTTATGGTCAGGTGCGTCTTATGGAGAGAAAAATATGACACACACACACACACACACACACACACGTCTCTCTTGTATCCTCCTTTTTCAGGCTGCAATTCCTCTTTACTGGCAAAGCCTCGGTGGCCACTGTCCTACTAAGCTCTCTAGTGGATGCTTGGCTCTGCATGAAGGCCAGTCCTCCTGTTTGGCCGTGAGGCAGATACCTCAGGCAGCAGATTCTAGGGGTCACAGAAGGGCATCAAGTTGGCATTTAATTTGCTAACGTATTTCCTTATCACAGTTATTTAGTTTAACACCATCCATGCTTGGGAGAAGGAGAGGCGTTTGTGGGATTTCCTGCCTTAGGTGCTAAAACAATTTGCTGTGCATCTTGATTTGGAGGGGTGATGGTGGAACAGACACTTGTCTTGCTGACTCAGGCAACAACATGCCTGAGGACACCCCTGTCTCGCATCTCAACGGTAGGTTGGTGTGCCAGAAAGGGGCTGCAGCTCAGCAGAAGAGCACCGGCAAAACCAAAACTGGTGCCAATTTGAACCAAAATAAAACAATTAGTGGTTTGATTCCCTGCCCCCCAGACCTAGGCTAAGGTTCTATAGGATGTAAAATGTTTACCTTTGAACACCACAGATTTTTCTCCCTCTTTCATTTCTTTACCATCAACTCCTTCCCATTGCAGCAGATATAAGGTGGCATCTTCAGGAGTTAGCTTCATTATGTGGAGGGCACATTCTGCATTTACAGATTCCCTGCCAGTATAGGCAAAATGGTACTCCAGTGAGGAATTGGGTGGTGGTATGTAGGTCAAGATTTGACTAGATTTTGCCTTACTCCCCCGAAACCAAGTGCAGGAGGCGTAGCTGCCTATCCCTTTTGGGATTAGGGTGACATCCTTTCCTATCTCTGGAGTAACTGGTTCCAAATCGATAGTAATTTCACCACCAGGACTCTCGGGTTCATCAGGCCCCCCAGGAAAATCAGGACCTTCAGTTTCCATAGTTTGCATGGTTCCCGAACCAGTAACTGTGGCACCCGTAGTTTGTGACCCAGGAGGAATGGTAGGAACCTTTGTTGTTGCTGCAGGAGGAAGAGGAGGAGGAGGAGGTGGTGGAGGTGGTGGAGGAGGAGGAACAGTAGCCTTAGGTGTCACTACAGGAGGTGGTGGTGGTGGAGGAGGTGGAGGTGGTGGTGGTGGCGGAGGAGGAGGAGGAGGAGGTGCAACAGTAGCCTTAGGCGTCACTGGAGGAGGAGGTGGTGGTGGTGGAGGAGGTGGAGGTAGTGGTGGAACAGTAGCCTTAGGTGTCACTGGAGGAGGAGGTGGTGGTGGTGGAGGAGGTGGAGGTGGTGGAAGAGTAGCCTTAGAGGTCACTGCAGGAGGAGCCCCAGTTGTTGCAGGTGGAGCAGCAGCCGTTGTAGGTGGAGCACCAGCTGTCGTTGCAGGAGCCCCAACTGTGGTGGCAGGAGGAGCGACAGCCACGGTTGTTGTTGCTGCCGTCATCACAGGAGCAAACAGGAAGCAAGAGCTCAAGATGTAGGCTGTGGAGTGAGGAAGAGAGACAGTCATTCAGTTCAAGAGGCCAATAGCAGTCAGGAATAACAGAGATAGCAACCCTCTTGATTTTATTTCTAGATCACCAAGCCAGACTGAAGGCCTGGATGATGCCTTCCTAGAGCAGATTACCAAACATATTTTTTTAAAAAAGGAAAGATATAGTAGTCATGGGAGACGCCAACTACCCCAATATCTGTTGGAACACAGACTTCCCAGGAGGTGGAAGAAGCAACAAGGGGATCTTCTATATTGGACCTGGTCCTCACCAACAGGGAATAACTAATTGACAAAGTGGAAGTACTTGGAAAGCTTGGAGGAAGATGAATGTAGTTGGACATGAACTCTGGATTTTAAGGAGGCCAATTTCAAAAAGCTCAAGGAGCTAGTGGATGAGATCCCATCGTCAGAAATATTAAAAGAGAAGGGAGTCCAAGGTGGATGGGAGCTTCTTAAAGGTGAAATATTGAAGTCCCTAAAGCAGACATTTTCAACAGGAAAGAAAAGTAGGAGGCATTTAAAGAAACAGATGTATCTGCATAAGGAGCTTACAGGTGAGCTGGGATTCAAGAAAGGCACATTTTTTAAAAAATGGAAGAAATGGGAAATCACAAAGGATGAACCAACACACGAGTAGCCAACAGTTGCAGATTGAAGGTCAGGCTGGCTAAAGCTCAGAATGAGCTCAGACTTGCAAGAGAGGTTAAAAATAGTAATAAATGGATTTCTGGCTTTGTCATGAGTCATTGGTGGTCGCTCCTCACCGCCCTCTGCGAGAAGCAAGGAGGTTGAGGTGGGGGAAAGCCAGGATTAATGAGGCAAAAATAATATGCAGTTGAAAGGGTTGACAATAGGACCCATGAAGGGGAGGATGGGAAGTTCAGAGATTCGGAGGAATCTTTAAATATGGACGTTATGATTGTACAGTGGTACCTTGGGTTACATATGCTTCAGGTTACAGATGCTTCAGGTTACAGACTCCACTAACCCAAAAATAGTACCTCGGGTTAAGAACTTTGCTTCAGGATGAGAACGGAAATCATGCTCCGGCGGCGTGGTGGCAGCAGCAGGATGCCCCATTAGCTAAAGTGGTGCTTCAGGTTAAGAACAGTTTCAGGTTAAGTACGGACCTCCGAAATGAATTAAGTACTTAACTCGAGGTACCACTGTATTGTCATATTCTTATACTTGTAAAATCAAATAAAAATTATTTCCAAAAAGGAAGAAGAAGAAGCTAATGCTGTTCTATGCAGCCTTGACAGAAGAATAAGGTCCAAGGGAAGTCATAGCCTTGGTCAGACCCCCAACTGGAGTCATGTGTTCTAGGTGCCACAGTTTAAGAAATATATTGAGAGGTTTGGAACGCTGATTCTCCTCCCCAGGCCCTCCCCAGGCCAGAACCTCTGTTCCCCAGAGACACCCCCCATGTCTTACCTGCTAGAAGTAGAACCAGGCAGGACCTTGCAAACCCAGAAGGTCCGCAAGCTGTTGGGCGGCGTCTGCATGTTGATCGAGTTGGTCTTGCAGGTGGGAGGGTGTGGGGCATCCTGGGAGGTTCTCTTTGTGCCCAGGTTGGTGCCTGGGTTCCCCCCGTGTTCTTTGATGCCAGTGATTGGGATCCCCAGCTGAGCCCAGACACCCATCCTAGGTTCTCTTCTCCCACCCTAGGCCCAGGGTGCTTCAGTGCCAAGAGCCTGCTCAACCCCCGTGTAAACTCCCGGGTAACAAGAGAAAGAGGTCATAAAGCGGTGATTGCCCTGGGTGTAAATTTTTTGGGGGGGGCACAATTTCATCACCGGGTGCTGCCCCAATACAATTGTGCACTACCATCACTAGGCTCAATTCAAACGGCTTCTCCAGGCAAACCAGGAAGTGACCTCTCCAGATCTCCTGAGTGGTGAAGATACTGTTAGGCAGTTGAATGCGCATGCATAATCTGGCTGTTTCCCACTCACTCCTCACAGCCCCGGGCACTGGCAACCCATGGTACGCCACTGGGGGAGGGGCTGTATGGACTTGTCCCTTCAGGTCTATTGCAGGCACTTTCAAATTTCACATTCTACCAATTAGGTGATTGTATTTTCACATTTGTAGTCCAAGCTTTCTCCAAGGACTTCAAGGCACGTGGTTCCTTGCTTGGAGGTTTCTAAGCAGAGGTTGGATGGCCGTCTGTCATGGATACTTTAGCTGAGATTCCTGCACTCTAGTGGGTTGGACTAGAAGGCCCTTGGGGTCCCTTACATAACCATAAAAACCCATCAATTTCATTTTTTGATCATGGTGAGTTCCTGGTATCACTACCCCTCCTGACCAGAAGGGGGAGCAGAGGCACTAGAAGGATCAGTGTAAGCAACTGGTTTTATTGTTTACATTTTTCATTTTCAGGTTTTCTCATTTTACAAAACATATCAGAAAATCTTTTTATACATTTAAATATACTATGGTCTACCCTCCTCTCCTTTCTGTAGTTGCATAAGTTGTATCTTCTTTTTTCTGCATCTACAACATTAAAACCTAAATATAATGAATCACTTGTACTCGAAATTTTAATATCACCATCTGCACATGTTTATATCAATCCTGCTAATGTTTTAAGTCATTTACAATCATTCTTTAGATATTCAACAAACAATCCCCACTCTTGCTTAAAGATTCTATCTTCTTAGCTCTTAATCTTCTAGTAGGTTTTGCCGTTTCTGCATACTCCAGTAACTTTTGCTGCCAGTTCTCTTTATTTGGGGCATATTCCACCTCTGGGCACATGCCATTTGGGCTGCTGAGGTCATATGCATAAATATCCCCCCCCCCCGTTCTTTAGGTATCTCAGATCCAATTATCCCCGAAAGAAGGGCTTCTGGTTTCTTGACAAATGTCACCTTAAACATTTTTAAAAATTCGTTATATATCATTTCCCAGAAGGCTTTTTGAGGATGCCCAGAGCTTACAGAGTTAACAGCTCAAGGGAAATGATATCCTGTCACTGGGGGTGTGTTCACATATGGGTTTCGTACTTTGTTATGTGAACGCTTTTATCATGTCTTCGCTCTCTCCTGGCTGAAATGTTTGTTTTGTTGCTATACAATAAAGCTTCGCAGAATAGAAGCAGCTGTTGTACGAGAGTTTTACTGCATGGCTGAGATTCCTTTCACATAGACCCACCTCTGCTCAAGATACTCTGCTGTAGCCGGGAGAAGCAGATGGGCGCAGTGGAAGTGGACTGGATGTCACAACAGTGCCGCTGTTTGCAGCCTTGATGGGTGCTCAATGGAACAGGCATTCTCCTTTTTACAGGCCCACCACCAGTGTGGACAATAGAAGCCGAGCATCTGTAAGCATGGAATGCATAGCCTGGTGTGCTTGTCTGCTTGCTCATTGAGGAATGAGACTTGGGCTGCAGCAGATCCATGCATCATCCCTTGGAATACCAAGCAGGGACAGACCGGAGGTCGGTTCTTAACCTGAAACTGTTCTTAACCTAAGGTGCCACTTTAGCTAATGGGGCCTCCCGCTGCCACCACGCGATTTCTGTTCTCATCCTGAAGCAAAGTTCTTAACCCGAGGTACTATTTCTGGGTTAGTGGAGTCTGTAATCTGAAGCATCTGTAACCCAAGGTACCACTGCACCTCTATAAGCAGTGCATTGTTAAACAATGGAACTCTCTCCCACAGAAGGCAATGACCACCAAGTTGATGGTCTTCTTATTTTACATCATGGAACCACTTCTGGAATTTCATTCCATTCACATGAGGACGAATTTGCCTAATTCACAGCTCCCAAAACAAAAGACAGACAGCCTTTGAAATTTGCACTTTCATGAATTTTGCGACGCAGTTCTCCGGCCAAGCGCTGTGTACAAAAATGCACATATTGAGACAAAGTGTGCATAAAAATGAACTTGTTAGTGACAACAATGTGCAAAAAGGGCAGGCCTTGCTTTGCTAAAAAGGTGAGCGCTGCACACATAAATGTGCATGTGAAGAGAAATTTGTGCTAAAACGCTGGTGGGTTTTCAGGAGGACATCTTAGAAACAACTCACAAAATGATGTGGAAATGTGGAGAAATGAACATAAGAATGGAAGAATGGAAGAAACAGAGAAACACTGAAACCGATAGACTGCCCCGTTCCTCACAATCACTGAGTTTCACTTCCCGCCAGGACCCACCGCAGCCCCCTACCCCAACCAATATTGTAATAATATCATAATAATAATAATAATTTATTATCTATACCCCGCCCATCTGGCTGAGTTTCCCCAGCCACTCTGGACCCCTCCAAATCAAATGTTAAAAACAGAACAGCGTTAAATATTAAAAACTTCCCTGAACAGGGCTGCCTTCAGATGTCTTTTAAAGATAGGATAGCTACTTATTTCCTTCACATCTGAAGGGAGGGCGTTCCACAGGGTGGGTGCCACTACTGAGAAGGCCCTCTGTCTGGTTTCCTGTAACCTCACTTCTCGCAATGAGGGAACCGCCAGAAGGCCCTCGGCGTTGGATCTCAGTTGAACGATGGGGGTGGAGACGCTCCTTCAGGTATATTGCCATAATATTATGTGTTACAGTGGAATATGGAGAGAGCCATCCCATCAGACCCTGGCAAAGGAATATGGGCACAGCAGAAGTGGGCATTGGAGGCTTTTATTGCCTCAGGGGACATAATGTTCTATCTGCCTCAGGGGCTGTGGGTGGATCACAAGGGCCTTAAATCATTTCATCGTGATTTTTCAAGTAGATTTCAAGTAGCTATTTCAAGCGGAGCTTCTCTTCTTGGCAGAGTGGGGGAAATGGTCGATGCTGCTCCAGTCTGGAAGGCTGACAAAATTGTTGACCAGGATGATCTCTCTCTTACTCTTTTTGCTTTTACCTGGAAGAGAATCAGTCTAGAATCAGAGGATGGAGAGCAGAAACAAGCTAAGGTAAAGGACCTCTGTGTGGTTAAATCCAATTGGATTCAACTATGGGGTGTGGCACTCAACTCCACTTTCAGGCCGAGGGAGCCAGCGTTTGTCTGCAGACAGCTTTCTGGTTCATGTTGCCAGCATGACTAAATCGCTTCTGGTACAACGCAACACCACGACAAGAATTAAATCATTATGCTGGATAGTAGGGTTTAGTGAGGTCAAGGCCGAGGCTGGGTTTGGCAAGAGAGGCTGTTTAACCATTTTGGAGATAATATCCAAGACCCTGGTCCAAAATAGATAAACAATTTTTCATGAAAGCATGTTCCAAAGTTCCCACAGCCTCTCCAACAAAGTTGGGGGATAGGGGTTTGTTGATTTTGGCTAGATGAACCGGAGTCCTGAAAAAAACCTCTTAGGCAACCACCCAATCTGAAATCCTTAAGTCCTGCTGCCCACGAATGTAGACGCTACTGAGCTGGATAACAACAACAACAACAACAACAACTTATTATTTATACCCTGCCCATCTGGCAGGGTTTCTCCAGTCTCTCTGGGTGGCTTCCAACAAAAGATTAAAAGTCAATTAAAACATCAGTCATTAAAAATTTCCCTTAAACAGGGCTGCTTTCAGATGTCTTCTAAACATCAGTGTCTTGACTCTGCATAAGGCAGCTCCCTATGTTTTTGTGGATGAGCGGTGCAAAAGAGCGGGCGCCACACAGATCTACTGCTGTGGTCCTCCCATGTAGGGCTGGCAGGTACTTACTTCTGGGCTTTGGGTGCTCCTTTCTTTGGACCTTTTATCTTCTCACTCCCCTTTTTCTCCAGAGCCTTCTGGCCTTCTTTATTCCTAAGGAAACAAAGAGACCCTTGCTGTTGTTCCCTGGCAACCAGCACTCAAGTGGCACATGGCCAGCATTTGCCCTCTCATCCTTACTGGTTCTTTCCCCAGCACATTCCCACTGTCTGTCACGGCATCCATCAACTCATGGAGTACTGCAGTAGCATGGCCACTTGTTCATCAGAATAAGAGCCCTGGCGGGACTTCCGGGCAAGGAACGTGGTGGACTGAACATCTACTGTCGACAGCTAAGCCAACAGAGATAATTGCATGGGGATTAATGATAGCCAAGCCATAGATCTTGGTTATCGAATTCTCACTGGATAGAGTCAGGGTTTTTTCCCCCCTAGAAAAAGAGGTGTCTACACGTTCTATGGGGGAAGCCATGACTGCATGAAGTGGCATCATAGTGCTTTAAATGCATGGTGGGCATGCATATATGTGGCTTGGGTTTGGTTTAAAGACACAGTAAGGGAGACGGGGGATATTGCATTTGCTCACCCACAGTTATGATCTGGACAGTATGCCTGGCCATGAAATTAGTATGGAGAAATGTACTGCATTGCAATTAAAATTATGGTAGCTCTCTTTAATGGTGCATCTATACATACAGTGCTACCTTGGTTCTCAAACAGCCTAGTTCACGAAAAACTTGGAACCCGAGTGTAGCAAACCCAGAAGTGAGCGTTCCGGTTCTCATTTTTTTTTGGGGGGGGGGGAGTCGAATGTGCTTTGTTTTGAGTTGCACTGCTTATTAGCTTCCTACCATTTTAATCAAAGAGTGCAGCTTCCGTTTTTAGTGTTGTGTTGCTAATTAGCATCCTACCTATCTGCAGACCAGTGTGAGAGAGCACACTGATTTGGGAGGTGGGGGAGAAATGTTCTTGCAGTGCTCTGCAGCCCAGCTGCTTTGAGGAGAGAGAGAGAGAGAGAGAGAGAGAGAGAGAGAGAGAGAGAGAGAGAGATCAATAGATCATGCTGATCAGTGCAGAGAAGTGTCATGGCAGCTCTGAAGCCCAGAAAGAGGAAGAGATCTCAAAAGATAGCACTGATGGGGCAGAGGGGAGAAGCATTTTAGGGGTAGTTTTTCAACAGTCAGGAACGGATTAATAGTTTTTGCATTGCTTTCTATGGGAAAGTGCGCCTTGAGTTTGGAGTGTTTTGGTTTTGGAACGGACTTCTGGAACGGATTAAGTTTGAGAACCAAGGTATCACTGTATAGCACAGCACGTGCCCATTCTATACAAATCTTCATTCTCTTTGGTCCAGGGCCAGCCCAAGGCATTTTTCTGTCTGAGGAGGAGGAAGAGGTTATGCTCCCAACATCATTCCATGCACGGAAACCAACTGGAAAGGGAAGGTGAAACATTGGCTAATCAGTAGTGTCCTTCATGACACATGATACCAGCAGGTTAGTTATGGGGGTTCAGGATAGGCTGCGTGACAGACACAGCTCTGTCCTCCAACAGAAGGCAAGTAAGAAGTGTGCCATGATAGAAGTTTATAAAAAATTATGCAGGACCTCGGAGAAAGTGTATAGAGAAAACCTCCCCCTGCCAAAAAAAACCCTCTAGAATGTTAGAAGATTCAGAACAGATAAGATAAATTCCTTCTTCAGGCAGCGCATCGTTGAACCATGGAACTCACACCTGCAGTAGGCAGGGATGACAATTGACTTAAAGGTAAAGGGACCCCTGACCATTAGGTCCAGTTGTGGCCGACTCTGGGTTTGCGGTGCTCATCTCGCTTTACTGGCCGAGGGAGCCGGCGTACAGCTTCTGGGTTATGTGGCCCGCATGACTAAGCCGCTTCTGGCAAACCAGAGCAGCGCACGGAAACGCCATTTACCTTCCCGCCGGAGCGGTACCTATTTATCTACTTGCACTTTGACTTGCTTTCAAACTGCTAGGTGGGCAGGAGCAGGGACCGAGCAACAGGAGTTCACCCCGTCGCGAGGATTCGAACCGCCAACCTTCTGATCGGCAAGTCCTAGGCTCTGTGGTTTAACCCACAGCGCCACCCACGTCCCATGACTATTGACTTAGGTGGCGTCAAAAGAGGATTGGACAAATTAATTGGGGGGAAGGCTACCATTGGCTATGTTCTGCCTCCACAGTAGGAGGCAACAACTGGTCTGAAGACCAGTTGCTGGAAACCACAGGAGTGGAGAAGTGCTCTTCTGCTCAAGTCCTGCCTGTGGTTTTCCCACTGTGACACGCATGAGCTGAAAATGGGAGGTTCAAGCTCCATTCACACCCCATCCTGACACCCTGGCACTTACGGTGGTTGGGACTGGCTGGGTACCGGTGGTGGTGCCTCTGCAACTGGTGGAGCACTAAGGAAACTGGAAAAAAAGAGAGCAAAGAGTTCAGAAGTGAGAAGCACGCTTTGGCCCCTTGCGACCACGCCAGAGATAGCAGCTTATTTACTTCCTCCCCAACTGTTGCGTGGCGAGTTCCTGCCCCCACCCAGTGGAAAAAAAGACTCATAACACAATTTTTTAGGTTAATGGGCAAAATAAGGCCACAACATTATTGGTTACAGGTGGTGAGCGGTATTGGCTTAGGCATTGGTCCTAACCAACTATATCCGGCTTCAGCAAGTCTGGAAAGGGTTAGCCACCAGTAGGGGAAGTCCTGCTGATGTACATCAACTAGGAACTCCCCTGGGGTCACCGCTCAGGGGCGTGCCTTAGGCCCTCACCTCCATAGGCTTCGGACAGGGCCACGCCCCCCGGAATCCTTTATTGGGCTACCCTTCAATATGTGGGTCAGGTGATGGCGCTTCCTCCCCTCTTCCATCTACATAGCAATACCAATACCAATGCCTAACCGCCAATACCGAGAAAGTTGTGGCGATTTGCTACGAGGTCGGTGAAAACCAAGTGTCTGGTGCCAATTTGCCAAGTGGAAAAATTCCTACCAGGCCCCTCAACGGCGACCAACCGAGGTCCATAGCAAGGTCAAGGAACGAAAACCTTAAAGGGCGGGAGGGTGGGAAAAGTAGGAACACCTGGCAGACGGCAAAGAGGGAGATCCCCGGCTGTGCCCCCTTTAAATAGGTCAGGCCACGCCCCCAGAGCCAGCCGATTGGCTAGCCAGGGGGTGACGCGGCCAGGGATTCCCCTCTTTTGCCGCCTCCAGCTGCTCCTTTTTCCCACCCTCCCACCCTTTAAGGTTGGCTCCAGCCACCGCACGTGTGGTGGGAGCGTGAAGCCCGCAACCCCACCTCCTCTGGAGGGCGGAAGTGGCTTTCCCATTCAACAGAGATCCTTACAGATCCAAACCTAGACCAAGGAGTATAAAATGACAGCTAAAGAAAATCACAGCTAGTTGCTCTCCTCTGCCCCTCACGCTTGCTATCTTATAGTTCAATCCTACACCTGACGGTTCAGAGGTGCTTCCAAGCACTGGTGGAGAAAGGAGGGTGTGGTGGGTGCTGCCCACCCTGGGGGGTGTCATCCCTGAGGCGGGTGACACCGCTGCGGGTGGTGCCCCCCTGGGATGCTCGCAGACGCACCCCCCGGGCAGCTAGCCCCTTCCCCAGTGCACAGCATGGAGCTGTGCTTCCAAGTCTCTTTCTCACAAGTAGCTGAAGACAGGTACAAATTGCTCGTACCCAGGAACACCCCCCTAAGTGCACTGCTCAGCTGCTGGGTCACCAACTACATAGACTGTAAACTCATTGAATGCTACCTGTGCATACCTGAATACAACTATTTGTGCCCCAGGTCCACAGACTGTGCACTCCTTGAATGTAATGTGTGAACCCACCTCCCATTCAGTGTATACAAGATGGCACTCAACTCCTTTTGTTACTCTCCCCATTCAGTTTGATCAAAGATGAAAGCAAAATGCCTTATAAAGAAGTAAATAAACTACAAATGATAAATATAATTACGCTTTGCTCCTTTTGACTTGGTAAGTTATCAGGCCTCCAGCTAAGATGATCCCCAAAAAACATCCAATAGCAATCACTGAGATGATCCCCCGAGGAAGGCCTTTGGCTTTTGCTGCTTCGTCTTCTCCTGGAGGTTTAGCCTCTAAAAAAATCCCAAAAGACATGTGAGAACTAGGAAAATGGCTCCCAATGCCTCCTTGCTCCAGCTTGTACCAAGTAGTGGCCTTCCTTATCCTTGCCACCATTGGAAGGCAGGGATGGGAGAGTTGTTGGCTGGCATCCGTCTGTCTCGAGAGACAATGGAGTGTGCCTCCTTGGGTGAAGCCAAACCGCTGCAGTAGCAGCGCCAAAGTGACTTCCTGGGCAGCGTGTATGGAGGTTCTGGGCTGCCCAGGTGACAGGACTCCTGATGTGGCCTTGCTGATGTGGTCTAAGGAGATAGATCAGAGGGGCTTGAAAATTACACATCAACACTCATTGGAGGTCTTTAAGCAGAGGCTTGACAACCATATGTCAGGAGTGCTCTGATGGTGTTTCCTGCTTGGCAGGGGGTTGGACTCGATGGCCCTTGTGGTCTCTTCCAACTCTATGATTCTATGATTCTATGATTCTATGATTCTATGATTCTATGATTCTATGATTCTATGATTCTATGATTCTATGATTCTAACACAGTGAGCTCCTTGACAGCAGAATGAGAAGAAGAAGAAGAAGAAGAAGAAGAAGAAGAAGAAGAAGAGGAGGAGGAGGAGGAGTTTGGATTTGATATCCCGCTTTATCACTACCCGAAGGAGTCTCAAAGTGGCTAACATTCTCCTTTCCCTTCCTCCCCCACAACAAACACTCTGTGAGGCACTTCCGGGGTGGCGCCATTGGCCACTCTGAACCGGAGGGACCAGCTCCGCGCGAAACAGGTCTTTTCCGCTGCGGCGAAGCGGGGAGTCTTTCAGAAATCACAGGCGGATGAAGCCTGTGACCGTGGGACTCGGCGGGCACCTTTAGCGCCCCCCCAACCCGCAAAGGAGCCCACTAACGGGCTCCGAAGTGAAGAGGGGGAAGTGTTGCGGTGCTGTGAGTCAACTGCTATTTCCGTGGAGCGAAGCCGCACCTAAAGTAATCGCCCGTGAGTACTCAAATATTGAACAATTGGACTTCAAATAAGAACTGGCAATTAGAAAGGAATTGGACTTAAAAATTTACCTTAATTTGGCACTGAAACGAGAAGGTCTAAACAGGAAGTCAGCCTTCCGTTTCCTTGTAGTCAGAAGAAAGCAAAGACAACGTAAACTAGAGCTTAGAAAAATACTTTCAAAGGATTGGTTTTCACCATTTAAAACCGTTGAACCCCCCTTCGGTAGCAGGAGAAGAAGGGGGATTTTTTTGGACTGTTTAAACCTGCAGAAGTGAGTTTAAAGTAAAGTAACTTTCCACCGTCCTGACCCTGGAGCGGGGTGTCAGAATTGACGTTTTGAAGCTCATTGACCAGACAAATGCTTTTGACAGATAGTTTAAAAAGAGTAACATTGTGATTCCACTGTTTCCTTTTGCATTTTAAAGGAACTAATATTGACAAAGTATCTTAAAAAAAGAAAAACTTTGTTGCTATTGTCCTTAAAAGAAAGAACAACCAGAGGTTCCCCGTCTAGAGGGGGACTGTGAAATTGTAACCAATTCTAGGGAGCTTGCAGCTGCCACAGATTACAACCGTGGGAAAGGAATTGTGACCTTGCAGGACAATGTTATCAGAAGCACTGTTGGGTGCTTTCTGTAAAATAAATGCCCTGTTGGATCAGTTAAGTCAGAAGACGGATTTGATGACTAATGCGGCTAGAACATTTGAAGAGGTAGTGGGAAATTATATGGAGCCCACCCAGGAACTTAAACAGGAGTGTGTCCTGACAGAGCAGATGATAGAAGAGGATGTTGCAGAATCTTGGGTGACAGAGATGGAGGGACTTGCTGTGACAATTATTAATCAAGATACAAGAGATGGGAGGAGGAGGAGGTCATGGAAAGAAGGTAATGAAAGTGGAGAATGTGAAAATGATGGTTTTCTTTTTTCTTTTTCTTTTTCTGTTTTTGTCTTTTTTCTTTGTAATTTTGTCTTTTTTCTTTGTAATTTTTTAAAAAATTCTTTTTTCAATAAATATCATTATAAACAAAAAACAAAAAAACAAACACTCTGTGAGGTGTGTGGGGCTGAGAGACTTCAGAGAAGTGTGACTAGCCCTAGGTCACCCAACAGCTACATGTGGAGGAGCGGGGAAGCTCTTTTTTTGAAAGTGGGAAGTGGGTGTTGTAACAAAGCCGCTCATCGTTTGCTAATCGGGGAGAGAGATAAGGGATGCTAGAGATAAAGAAGGCTCCCTGGGAGCGGGGAAGGTAAAGACAGCAAACTTGCAAAGGGGGGAAACAGGAAAACTAAAGCAATAAGGAGAGAAATTAGAAGAAAAGGAGGAGCAAAAAACTGCTCCAGCTAATGAAAAGACACTAAGGCAAACAAGAGGGAAGGGAGTGTTGAAAGGAAGCAGCTGATTGGCGCTAGAGATAAAGGAGGCTGCCTGGGAGGGGGGAGGTAAAAGCCTATGGATCCTCAGGATTTTTGCATTGGGTCACCCCAAATTCACCATCAGATCACACATCTGTGGCCACAGCATGAACCACAAAAATCATACATCCACTGTTTCGTTCAGAATATTTTCTTTCCTTGTTTTCCTCTAAAAACTAGGTGCGTCTTATGGTCGGGTGCATCTTATGGAGAGAAAAAATATGACACACACACACACACACACACACACGTCTCTCTTGTATCCTCCTTTTTCAGGCTGCAATTCCTCTGCAATTGGCAAAGCCTCGGTGGCCACTGTCCTACTAAGCTCTCTAGTGGATGCTTGGCTCTGCATGAAGGCCAGTCCTCCCGTTTGGCCGTGAGGCAGATACCTCAGGCAGCAGATTCTAGGGGTCACAGAAGGGCATCAAGTTGGTATTTAATTTGCTAACGTATTTCCTTATCACAGTTATTTAGTTTAACACCATTCTTCTCCCAAGAAGAAGAGGCGTTTGTGGGATTTCCTGCCTCAGGTGCTAAAACAATTTGCTGTGCATCTTGATTTGGAGGGGTGATGGTGGAACAGACACTTGTCTTGCTGACTCAGGCAACAACATGCCCGGGGACACCCCTGTCTCGCATCTCAACGGTAGGTTGGTGTGCCAGAAAGGGGCTGCAGCTCAGCAGAAGAGCACCGGCAAAACCAAAACTGGTGCCAATTTGAACCAAAATAAAACAATTAGTGGTTTGATTCCCTGCCCCCCCAGACCTAGGCTAAGGTTCTATAGGATGTAAAATGTTTACCTTTGAACACCACAGGTTTTTCTCCCTCTCTCATTTCTTTACCATCAACTCCTTGTACTTCCACCTGCAGCAGATAGAAGGTGGCATCTTCAGGAGTTAGCTTCATTATGTGGAGGGCACATTCTGCATTTACAGATTCCCTGCCAGTATAGGCAAAATGGTACTCCAGTGAGGAATTGGGTGGTGGTATGTAGGTCAAGATTTGACTAGACTTTGCCTTACTCCCCCGAAACCAAGTGCAGGAGGCGTAGCTGCCTATCCCTTTTGGGATTATGGTGACGTCCATTCCTATCTCTGGAGTAACTGGTTCCAAATCAATAGTAATATCACCCCCGGGACTCTCGGGTTCATCAGGCCCCCCAGGAGAATCAGGACCCTCAGTTTCCATAGTTTGCATGGTTCCCAAACCAGTAACTGTGGCACCCGTAGTTTGTGACCCAGGAGGAACAGTAGGAACCTTTGTTGTTGCTGCAGGAGGAAAAGGAGGAGGAGGCGGTGGTGGAGGTGGTGGAGGAGGAGGAACAGTAGCCTTAGGTGTCACTGCAGGAGGTGGTGGTGGAGGAGGAGGTGGAGGTGGTGGTGGTGGCGGAGGAGGAGGAGGAGGAGGAGGTCCAACAGTAGCCTTAGGCGTCACTGCAGGAGGTGGAGGTGGTGGAGGAGGAGGAGGTGGTGGTGGTGGAAGAGTAGCCTTAGGTGTCACTGGAGGAGGTGGAGGTGGAGGTGGTGGAAGAGTAGCCTTAGGTGTCACTGGAGGAGGTGGAGGAGGTGGAGGTGGAGGTGGAGGTGGTGGAAGAGTAGCCTTAGGTGTCACTGGAGGAGGTGGAGGTGGAGGTGGTGGAAGAGTAGCCTTAGAGGTCACTGCAGGAGGAGCCCCAGTTGTTGCAGGTGGAGCAGCAGCCGTTGTAGGTGGAGCACCAGCTGTCGCTGCAGGAGCCCCAACTGTGGTGGCAGGAGGAGCGACAGCCAAGGTTGTTGTTGCTGCCGTCATCACAGGAGCAAACAGGAAGCAAGAGCTCAAGATGTAGGCTGTGGAGGGAGGAAGAGAGACAGTCATTCAGTTCAAGAGGCCAATAGCAGTTAGGAATAACAGAGATAGCAACCCTCTTGATTTTATTTCTAGATCACCAAGCCAGACTGAAGGCCTGGATGATGCCTTCCTAGAGCAGATTACCAAACATATTTTTTTTTTAAAAGGAAAGATATAGTAGTCATGGGAGACGCCAACTACCCCAATATCTGTTGGAACACAGACTTCCCAGGAGGTGGAAGAAGCAACAAGGGGATCTTCTATATTGGACCTGGTCCTCACCAACAGGGAATAACTAATTGACAAAGTGGAAGTACTTGGAAAGCTTGGAGGAAGATGAATGTAGTTGGACATGAACTCTGGATTTTAAGGAGGCCAATTTCAAAAAGCTCAGGGAGCTAGTGGATGAGATCCCATGGTCAGAAACATGAAAAGAGAAGGGAGTCCAAGATGGATGGGAGCTTCTTAAAATTGAAATATTGAAGGTCCCAAAGCAGACGTTTTCAACAGGAAAGAAAAGTAGGAGGCATATAAAGAAACAGATGTGTCTGCATAAGGAGCTTACAGGTGAGCTGGAATTTAAGAAAGGCGCATTTTTTAAAAAAAAATGGGAGAAATGGGAAATCACAAAGGAGGAACCAACACACGAGTAGCCAACAGATTTATGCGGCAAAGATCCTGGTAATGTTTCCCAGTGGGGTCTGCAGAGCTCACTGCATCCCACTGTGCTGCTCAAGCCCGTGTCTGCCAACCTGAAAGTCAGAGCGGGTGTGACCTGGGAGCGTGTCCATCCCAAGGATAAACCTCCATCTCTGGCATAATTTGTGGCTGGTTCCTCCATAACCTGGACAATTGTCATTAATCAAGAGGTGCTCCTGGGCTGACATATGCCAATGGGCTGCAATCAATCAGCTGCCGAAAGGACTGGGCTCTTTGAAGGGGGTGGCGGGGGGGAGGGGAGAAGATCCAGGTAGCTACCGACCGGTGAGCTTGACATCGATACCAGGAAATGTCCAAGAACAGAGAATTCAACAGTCAGTCTGTGAGCGCTTAGAAAAGGGTGCTGTGATTACTAAGACCCACCATAGGTTTCCCAAAAACAAGTCATTCCAGAGGAATCTCACTTCTTTTTTGATAGAGTTACAAGCTTTGTGGATTGGGAGAATGAGTCAGCAAAAAAAAAAAGCTAATGCGTACCAGAGAAGAATGGTAAATTAAACTGTTGGACCAAGAATGGTAATTTAAACTGACCAGGAAGCTCAGGCAGTGGCGTAGCGTGGGTTGTCAGCACCCGGGGCAAGGCAAGTAATTTGCGCCCCCTAACCCGTGGATTTTGCGCCCCCTAACCCATGGAGCGCGGCCCCCCAGATGTTGCGCCCGGTGTGGCCGGCCCAGCCTGCACCCCCCACGCTACGCCACTGTAGCACAGAACACCATCCCTAATCCTGCAACTGCAAAAAGTTCTGCAACACAGCAACACAGACCGTGCAAAAGGATCGTTGTTGATGCTTTTATTAAAAAAAATGTAAACAACAGCCATCTTTATTTACACTATGAGCTAACTGTCTGAGATGGGTAAAACCAATCCCAAAGGGCCCTTACAAACAGTAGATTATGCTACATTTTCCTTGTTTAAATCCACAATGTTTTGGTTTTTTTAAATGCACTCTACCTCCCCACCCTTATACCCTTTCCACCCAAGACGTACACCTGATGCCTTTGTCACACATTACATGCACCCAACCCCTTCCCTGCAGTCAGCTAGATTTCCCTCGCAATAAACGTGGGTGGGTAGGTACCGGAGAAGGGAAACCTGAAAAGAGGAAGCTGTTGCTTTCCTGCATTCTGCCTCAGGGTCTTACTGCCCACCCTCCTCTGTTTCGTTGCTGTGTTTGCTCAAACGGAACAAAGAGCAGGGAAAGCCCCTCCCCTCCAGGCAGAGAGAGAGAGAGAGAGAGAGAGAGAGAGAGAGAGAGAGAGAGAGAGAGGCGCCCTCCACGAGTTGTCGAGCTTGGGCTACGGCTGCGCGGCCGACGGCAAGGCGCTAAGGCGCCGGCTCCCCAGGCTGCAGCGCTTGGCCAGGCGCTGCGCTTGCATGCCTGGCCGCGCCCAGCTCGCCTCAGCGCAGCGGAAAACAGAAGCAGTGGCGGAGACGACGACCCCCCACCCCAACCAAGCCTCGATTGCTTGTCCCTTCCCTCTGGACTCGCGCCCCCCCAAATGTTGCGCCCGGTGCGGCTGGCACCCCTGGCACCCCCCACGCTACGCCACTGAGCTCAGGAACCAAGAAGACCAAAACTTTAACAAAGAGTGGAGGGGGGAATTATCTTGGAGACCACCGTAAGCAGATGAAAACGTTAGCAGGACTGCAATAACACTTGCAATGTAGCGAATACTATGGAGACAATGGAGTGATATAAAATTTGAACTAACTGAATAATATGCAGTTGAAAGGGCTGACAATAGGACCCATGAAGGGGAGGATGGGAAGTCCAGAGATTCGGAGGAATCTTTAAATATGGACGTGTATGATTGTATTGTCATATTCTTATACTTGTAAAATCAAATAAAAATTATTTCCAAAAAGGAAGAAAAAATAAGCTAATTCTGTTCTAGGCAGCCTAGGGTCCAGATCAAGGAAAGTCATAGTACTGACTGCTCTAATCTGCCTTGGTCAGACCCCCAACTGGAGTCATGTGTTCTAGGTGCCACCGTTTAAGAAATATATTGAGAGGTTTGGAACGCTGATTCTTCTCGCCAGGCCAGAACCTCTGTTCCCCAGAGACACCCCCCATGTCTTACCTGCTAGAAGTAGAACCAGGCAGGACCTTGCAAACCCAGAAGGTCCGCAAACTGTTGGGCGGCGTCTGCATGTTGATCGAGTTGGTCTTGCAGGTGGGAGGGTGTGGGGCATCCTGGGAGGTTCTCTTTCTGCCCAGGTTGGTGCCTGGGTTCCCCCCGTGTTCTTTGATGCCAGTGATTGGGATCCCCAGCTGAGCCCAGACACCCATCCTAGGTTCTCTTCTCCCACCCTAAGCCCAGGGTGCTTCAGTGCCAAGAGCCTGCTCAACCCCCGTGTAAACTCCCGGGTAACAAGAGAAAGAGGTCATAAAGCAGAGACATGAGTCACGAGCTGAGGGAGACCCCATGACTTTCCTTCTGCCCTGCTATGAAATAATAATAGTAAATATTATTATTGTTATTACTACTATTATTATTATTTATACCCCACCCATCGGGCTGGTTTTCCCCAACCACTCTGGGCGGCTCCCAACAGTATATTAAAAACACGATAAAACATCCAACATTTAAAACTCCCCTAAACAGGGCTGCCTTCAGATGTCTTCTAAAAGTCAAGTAGTTGTTTATTTCCTTGACATCTGATGGGAGGGCGTTCCACAGGGCGGGCGCCACCACCGAGAAGGCCCTCTGCCTGGTTCCCTGTAACCTGACTTCTCGCAAGGTGGGAACCGCCAGAAGGCCCTCAGAGCTGGACCTCAGTGTCTGGGCAGAACGATGGGGGTGGAGACACTCCTTCAGGTCTACTGGGCTGAGGCCGTTTAGGGCTTTAAAGGTCACCACCAACCCTTTGAATTGTGCCCAGAAACGTACTGGGAGTCAATGTAGGTCTTTCAGGACCGGTGTTATGTGGTCTCGGCGGCCACTCCCAGTCACCAGTCTAGCTGTGGCATTCTGGATTAGTTGTAGTTTCCAGGTCACCTTCAAAGGTAGCCCAACAAACAGGCAGGCAATCAACTCTTACATCCTCCTAGCGTCGCAGTAGCTTCTGCGGTGTGTGGAGATGGCCCCTTCCTTGGAGATATCAGAGGCACTTTATCTGATTTTATTTTCTTTAGCATGAAGCTAGGTTTAGGGGGAGAAATTTGACTTGGCTGGCATGTGAACCTGCCTATACCTCACTTTCCAAAGCAATTAGAATCATAGCATCATAGAGCTGGAAGGGACCAAAAGGGTCATCAAGACAAACGCCCCCTGCAATGAAGGAATCACTTCTTTGTGATTGGCAACCCACTTCTCTGGCCAAGGAAGGTGTGCAGAAATCCATGTGCTAGGCATTACGTCGGGCAAAATTGCATTGCGGAAAAAAAAGGTGTATATCTCTGCTTGGCAAGAAATGTGCATGTTAAGAGAAAATCTGTGCTTTCACGAGGTCTTTAAAAAACCAACTTACTGCACACTAATGTGTAGTTGAACTTGTAATTGCAAAATATGAGAAATGGGGAGAAACAGAAATGGACCTATTTCCCTACTGTTACTCACTGATGAGGCAACAGCAACACCACCAATAACCCAATAACAAGATGCACATTATAGAATACTATGGCAGATACTGGAATATAAACCCATCCCAGCAGTCCTTTGCAAAGCAGTGCCAAAACAGTCAGAAATAACCACTTGAGGCTTTTATTTCATCAGCAGATATGGTGTGTGTGGTTTTTCTTTTTCTGCCTGGGGGCCTGGATAGACCTAAGAGATGGTGCTTAAGTGATCCACCACGATCTCCATGCATACGATATTCCTCTTCTGGGGTGGGGTGGGGTGGGGTTGGAGGTTCCTTGGACTTTGCTGATGCTGCTCCATACTTGAATGATGGCAATATTCTGGACTAGAATGATCACTCTGGCTTTAACCTGGAAGAAAGCCGGTCTAGAATCAGAGGACGGTCACCACAACTGGAAGCAACCCCACCATCTTTATCTCTGATACGCTGGAAGGTTATACTTCTAACACATGAAATTTATTTAATTGTTGCAATTAGATCGCCCCCTGTCCCCCTCCAAGGAGCTCGAGGGGGCATACATGGATCTCTGCCTTCTCATTTGAGCCTCAAAAGAGGCTAACTAGGGCGTCCCCTGCCAATCGGTGTTGATGATACTGAGATAAATGAACCAATGGCCTGGCTCATTATAGGGTGGTTTCCTGTGCTGCGCAGGATGCTGAGATGCTAGAAGAGGATATGATATTTGTCGGATATGATCCTTCCTTCCTTACGTTTGTGAGTTCAGCAGAGAGGAACCCCCCTCCCCCAATAACAATACGAATTTTATGCAACATTTGTCTTCATTTAACAACTGGACCCCCACCCCAAACCACTTTCTCCCCAAAGGTGGAAATGGAATTCCAGAAGTCTGCCCTCCCTCTCTGCCTCCTGCCAGATGTTGTTTAATCATCATCATCATCTTCGTCATTTTATTATTTATACCCTGCCAATCTGGTTGGGTTTCCCCAGCCATCCTGGGCAGCTATCAGAATATATAAAACATAATAAGGCATCAAATGTTAAAAACGTCCCGATACAGGGTTGCCTTCAGATGTCTTCTAAAAGTTACGTCGTTCTTAACTTTTAGAAGACATCTTAACTTAAGTAGTTTGTGGTTTTTGGAGAGAAAATCCAGTTTTCTTCAGAAAGAGAGGTTTCAGGCTCCATCCTCTAGGTTTGCTACTTACTGTGCTGCAGAAGACGTGGTTACCGTGGACAGGTCCAATTCATTGCTAAAGAAACGGGGAAAAGGATCGAAGAGTTTAGGAGGGAGAAGTTTGGCGCCTCTCCGTTGTGTCAAAGATGGTCGCTTCTTTAGAAAACCTCCATGTCCCTTATTTGACTGGGGCTCTGTTTTCTGCCGTTCACTGAGCCTCTCTGGTGCTTAATTTGCCTTCTGGGGACACCTCATTCAATGTTTTGGCGTGAGATGCTACCGTTGTCATTCAACTCCCCTCCCCAGGGTCTATTCATGTCTAAGGGTGGGCTGATGCAGTGCCAGATTTATGTATAAGCTAAACAAGCTATAGCTTAGGGCCCCACTCTCTTGGGGGCCTCCCAAAAAAATAAAAGGAAAAAAACCTGGATGTACATTTCAAAAATATAAGACAAAAACAAAATAAAACCTACATACAGCAACAGTGTTTTGTGTTGCGTAGGCTCCTACGATGTACATATTTTGTTATGTGCAGATGGCTTTAAATACCTATTAGGTCCATAAATTACCATATAACGTATATTCAACACAAAAGAACAGCGATTTGTTGTTGAATAAGAACAGCTGGACATATAAAGGGCCCAGCTACCAGTAGCTTAGAGCCTCATCAAACCTAAATCCGGCCCTGGGGCCACCCCAAGCAGTTTAAAAGGAACCTGGATTGCTTAAACTAAGAGGCTCAAACTAGCCTATCCAAGCTGCCTCAACACCTGAACCCAAGCCCTGTGTCATCATTTAACCCTTGGTTCACATTACATCAACAAGAAGAACTTGCAGGAGAACTGGTGTGGAGAACCTCTGGCCTTCCAGATGCTGCTCTCATCTTCCCTCAGCATTGGCCGTGCTTGCTGGGCCTGGGGGGGTGTTGTGGGGCAGCAACATCTGGAAGTCCACAAGTTCTCTGCACCTGCCACGGTGGCAGGCTGAGGAACTTGCGCCCCACACACCCAGCACTCACTGCCCCATTGTGTGGGGCTGGTACTTACGTAGGTGTCCTGCTCTGACTGCCCACCCTAGGGAAACAAAGGAAATTTCAGATGTAGGCATTAGACTTTCATCGTTCCCCACAGTGGACCAGAGTCTCCCTTCTTTTGAAGGCATCTATGCAAAGCTCCACCTCATCCTCTCATCCACCCCCGAGACTGGGTTGGTGGAGCAGCCCTGTGGGACTGCTGCAGCCATAGATCTCTCCCAACCTCACTTCTGCCTTGCCCTGGTGAGTGCAACCCTAGTGGTACCAGGTACCAGGGGAAAGTGCCACTTTCCCCACCAACAAACTAACCAGGGGTGTGTTTTTTTCAGCAGGAACTTGGGGAAATTTGTGATCTGTATCCAGGACCAAGCTCCCAAGTCCCTCCACACAAAAGCCTGCTTCTTTCTGCGTGCTAGACCATTACAAAGTCACAAACCCTTGTTGATCCACTGCAAATCAGCCAAAGATCTATCAGTATCAGTTCCTCCTGATCTACCTTCTGCCCTCCTGTTCCAGGGGACCCCAAGAAAGTTCCATTTCCCTGAGGAAATCTGGCCTGATCCGCAACAAACATCTTAAAGCACAGCCAACACACCTTGAAAGCACATGGCTTCCCCCCAAGAATCCTGTAGTTTTCCAGTCACAAGAGTTGCAGTCCCTGGCACCCTTAACAAAATACAGTTCCCAGGATCCTCTGGGGGAAGCCATGAGCTTCAAATGTGCATTGGTTGTGCTTTAAATGCATGGTGTAGCTCTTTCCATAGTCACAGTGGGTTTTCCCAGCTGTTCCCCAGGTTGAAGATTGTTTAGTTTGTCCCATTGGTTGGAGCCAATGAGAACCAACCAGACCCTATTTGAATAGCTCCACCCCTTTATCTCTGTAGCCCTGCCTTGAACTAGAAACCCACCGACTTCACCGTTCTTAAGTGCGGTACTTAGTGCTGGTTCTTACTAGTCTCCAAGGATAGGGGTTACCGGCCTTTTTTGGTTTACGACTTCCATAACAGAGGGTGGAGTCAGAAGTGGAAACTCTTGGGGCTTAAGCATCTTCTCAGAATTTAAGACATAGGTATCTTTCCCCTCCAGAACAGAGTTGTACAAATCCCAGTTCTGCATGTCTGCTGCAGAAATTGACTAAGGATAGCACCGATTGGCTGGTTCCTGTGATGTCAGGAACCTTCAACCTTCCCTGGACACATCCTTGGAGAAGGTTTTGCAGTTCTTTTAAATTGTTTCTTTGGGGGGGGGGAGATGCACATTCAAATGAACAGGAGTAAATGTACATGCTGTGCTTAAAAATAAAATATAATTCAGACAAGCAGTCTGAAGAAGCACTGTGGGGATGTGAATGTCAGATTGATGAAGTAATGTTCAGTTTGCTGACATGCATGCTTGCCATTTCAGGTAGGAAGCCTGGAGAAGCCAGAATCCTGCTATGGCTGAGGGACGCTCTGTAAGTTCTCTTATTTTCTGTTACCTGAATCCCTACACTTCTCATAGAACCCCAAATATGGAAATGGAATCTTGGAGCTCTGAGACACTCCTGCAACTCCCGAAAGCTGTTTCTTTCAAGAAGGAGGAGGAGAAGGAAGAAATGAAGAAGAAGAAGAAGAGCACCCAGGATTTGACTGCTGCTTACCTTGAAGGTTTGTTGCTTGCTATTGCAGGTTCTGGTCCAGCACTCCTAAAATAAGCAAAAGGGCAAAGAGTTCAGGAGCAACAAGGTTGTTCTGGACCCTCTCAACTGCATCACAGAAAGTCCTCAGATATTTGACGCCTAAGTCATCTAGGTGCTTTAAACACTAGTCTGAACACCTTGAATTTCACCCAGAAATGAACCAGCAGCAGAATGGAGCCGTCCATGAGGAATAAGGGGAGGAGGCATCTAACCAACAGCTCAGTTTTCCTGACCAAAATTCTGTGCCACCCTAGGCTATTTGAGTTTCCTCTGCATGAGAATGAGGAGGATGGTCTAGATAGGGAAAGCACTGCCGCGTGAACGGGGAACAGCCCTCCCCAATGCCACATCACCAAAAGCAGGGTTGTGTTATGAAATGCCTCCCCAACAAGACCCGACCACCACCCACCATCTTCAGACACCAGGCAGCAGAAACCAGGTTCTTCTAGAAGGCTTTTGGGGTCTCGCTGTTCATTGCTTCCCCTGTTGCTATGGAAACGATTTCTGTTTTAAACATTTTGATTTAGCCGTCAGTAGAATTATGTAGTGCTCACTGGAAGGACAGATCGTGAAGCTGAGGCTCCAATACTTTGGCCAACTCAGGAAAAGAGAAGACTCCCTGGAAAAGACCCCGATGTTGGGAAAGATGGAGGGCACAAGGAGAAGGGGGCGACAGAGGACGAGATGGTTGGACAGTGTTCTCGAAGCTACCAGCATGAGTTTGACCAAACTGCGGGAGGCAGTGGAAGACAGGAGTGCCTGGCGTGCTCTGGTCCACGGGGTCACAAAGAGTCGGACACGACTAAATGACTAAACAACAACAGAATTATGTATCTTATAGTAATGGTGCTCCGGAGTTGTGGGCAATACCTATCAGGTGTCCACACTAAGTTTGGCATAGTTTCTCTCTTAATGAAAAAGATTGCCACAGAGCGTTAGGCCCAGCCCTCCAGCATTTCTATGATTATTTTTTAAAAAAATCTTTTACCAACAACCAAAACACAAACATTGAAACCCCCTAGGCAGCTGATACATTGGGTATACATATTCAATAACATACATATTCCATCATATACTTATTCAATAATATACATATTCAATAATATTCAACAATAACATGTTCACATCAACCATATGTACACTTCTATATACCTTAACACTCCTCCCTCCACAAGGTTTATTTAACTTTTAACATTTTAATTGCCCCAAATTGTTCAAAAATACCAAAATAATTCAGTATCTTCTCAAACCAATCCTCCTCTTTCTCACTGACCTTAAACCCTTTCATTCTATGTATCTTCACAGTTAGGTATTCCAAAATTATAATATCACTCAGTTTTTTCCTCCATTGGTTCACCCCTAGCTCGTCTGCATTTTTCCAATTACTCGCTATAACCTGTCTGGCTGCAATTACCATGAATTTTACCCATTTACATTCCTCTTTTGTTTTTAACTCAGGCTACTCAGAACTGAGTAGCTCCAACATTTCTATGATGAAGATAGGGTCATCCCTATCTATACCCTCCAACATTTCTCCGATGAATTTAGGGATGCCCAGTGCTATTTTTCTGGAAAAAGAGGTGCCAGAACTCATAAGGAACACCTCTTTCGTTCTACTAGAATGGCATTGGCACCCACCAGAAAGGTGCCGGAACTGAGTTCTGGTGAGTTCCGGCTGACAGAGAGGAGGAGAACCTCTGGCCTTCCAGATGCTGCTCTCATCTTCCCTAAGCATTGGCCGTGCTTGCTGGGCCTGGGGGGGGGTTGTGGGGCAGCAACATCTGGAAGTCCACAAGTTGTCTGCACCTGCCACAGAGGCAGGCTGAGGAACTTGCGCCCCACACACCCAGCACTCACTGCCCCATTGTGTAGGGCTGGTACTTACGTAGGTGTCTTGCTCTGACTGCCCACCCTAGGGAAACAAAGGAAATTTCAGATGTAGGCATTAGACTTTCATTGTTCCCCACAGTGGACCAGAGTCTCCCTTCTTTTGAAGGCATCTATGCAAAGCTCCACCTCATCCTCTCATCCACCCCCGAGACTGGGTTGGTGGAGCAGCCCTGTGGGACTGCTGCAGCCATAGATCTCTCCCAACCTCACTGCTGCCTTGCCCTGGTGAGTGCAACCCTAGTGGTACCAGGGGAAAGTGCCACTTTCCCCACCAACAAACTAACCAGGGGTGTGGTTTTTTCAGCAGGAACTTGGGGAAACTGAGTTCCCTTACCTTTTAAAATTAAATAATATATATAAATATATTGGTCGAGGGTGGGTGGGTGGGTCTGGAACATATATGCCTCATCATCATCATCATTTTTAATTTGTATACCGCCTTTCTATCTTTCTTTCTTTTTTTAGCTAATTTTATTTATTTATACATACAACAAGAAAAAAAACACATACAGAAAAACACAAATACCAAATGACACATAAATTACAAAAATAACCATAGACACATAATTTTCTTGGCAAACAATAAAACATCTATTGGTCTTAACACTAAAGACCCAACTTCCCGTCTATTCCATATTCCCGTCTATTCCATATTTCAAATTCATATTACGTATTGCCAATACACATTTTTTTTTCATAATTAAACTTATTCTCAATAAATCTAATTTCTTCTATCTACCTAGCAACTATCACTGAAGTTCCTCGAAGTTTTCTATCTTACAATACTCAAGGCGGTTTACAAGCTGAAGAAACAAAAAATGTACACCTTATAACAATCTAATACAATACAAAAATGTGATAATAAAACATAACTTTAAAATAGGCAACCTCCATCAAAAAGCTAACATTCAACAATCATTAGAATAGTATAAAATAAAAATATCAACATATAAAAGTTAAACAGAAATCCACTCAACAGTTACAATACTATCTAAACTATAATCAATAAAACAACGGAAAGCCACAGTACATAAAACAATACAACACACATTGAGAAGCAGAGGGTGGAGCAGGGCAGGTGGAACGAGGCCTTGCCTGATGGACGCACCCAATCCCTGAGCCAAAAACACACCTATACCTGTAATCAATGAAATTGTGGCCATTTCTAATCCAGATCGTTGTCTGCTTGAGTTTATTAATTGCATCTTACATTTAGCCGCGGCCTGGGGAGGAGCTGTCTGCGCTGCAACTGGGTCCGCAACAAACAAACAAGCAAACTTTGCGGTGAGTTCCCCCACTCCCCACCCCCTGTCCTAGAAAAAAGCACTGGAGCTACCATTGCTCAGGGGAGTAGCTGAATGACTGACCCAGTGATCTATAGGGTCCAAGGCATTGTAGGGCAAAGGTGGAGTCATTTATTTTTTTTACTAGGACCCCAGTCAGGTGCCAGACTTGGGTGGATGGATATATGCTCAGAATGGGGTAGCTTGGAACACACATACTGCTCAGGAATTTGTGATCTGTATCCAGGACCAAGCTCACAAGTCCCTCCACACAAAAGCCTGCTTCTTTCTGCGTGCTAGACCATTACAAAGTCACAAACCCTTGTTGGTCCACTGCAAATCAGCCAAAGATCTATCAGTATCAGTTCTTCCTGATCTACCTTCTGCCCTCCTGTTCCAGGGGACCCCAAGAAAGTTCCAATTCCCTGAGGAAATCTGGCCTGATCTGCAACAAACATCTTAAAGCACAGCCAACACACCTTGAAAGCACATGGCTTCCCCCCAAGAATCCTATAGTTTTCCAGTCACAAGAGTTGCAGTCCCTGGCACCCTTAACAAAATACAGTTCCCAGGATCCTCTGGGGGAAGCCATGAGCTTCAAATGTGCGTTGGTTGTGCTTTAAATGCATGGTGTAGCTCTTTCCGTAGTCACAGTGGGTTTTCCCAGCTGTTCCCCAGGTTGAAGATTGTTTAGTTTGTCCCATTGGTTGGAGCCAAAGAGAACCAACCAGACCCTATTTGAATAGCTCCACCCCTTTATCTCTGTAGCCCTGCCTTGAACTAGAAACCCACTGACTTCACCATTCTTAAGTGCAGTACTTAGTGCTGGTTCTTACTAGTCTCCAGGGATAGGGGTTACCACCATTTTTTGGTTTACGTCTTCCATAACAGAGGGTGGAGTCAGAAGTGGAAACTCTTGGGGCTTAAGCGTCTTCTCAGAATTTAAGCCATAGGTATCTTTCCCCTCCAGAACAGAGTTGTACAAATCCCAGTTCTGCATGTCTGCTGCAGAAATTGACCAAGGATAGCACCGATTGGCTGGTTCCTGTGATGTCAGGAACCTTCAACCTTCCCTGGACACATCCTTGGAGAAGGTTTTGCAGTTCTTTTAAATTGTTTCTTTGGGGGGGGGGAGAGATGCACATTCAAATGAACAGGAGTAAATGTACATGCTGTGCTTAAAAATAAAATATAATTCAGACAAGCAGTCTGAAGAAGCACTGTGGGGATGTGAATGTCAGATTGTTGAAGCAGTGTTCAGTTTGCTGACATGCATGCTTGCCATTTCAGGTAGGAAGCCTGGAGAAGCCAGAATCCTGCTATGGCTGAGGGACGCTCTGTAAGTTCTCTTATTTTCTGTTACCTGAATCCCTACACTTCTCATAGAACCCCAAATATGGAAATGGAATCTTGGAGCTCTGAGACACTCCTGTAACTCCCGAAAGCTGTTTCTTTCAAGAAGGAGGAGGAGAAGGAAGAAATGAAGAAGAAGAAGAAGAGCACCCAGGATTTGACTGCTGCTTACCTTGAAGGTTTGTTGCTTGCTATTGCAGGTTCTGGTCCAGCACTCCTAAAATAAGCAAAAGGGCAAAGAGTTCAGGAGCAACAAGGTTGTTCTGGACCCTCTCAACTGCATCACAGAAAGTCCTCAGATATTTGACGCCTAAGTCATCTAGGTGCTTTAAACACTAGTCTGAACACCTTGAATTTCACCCAGAAATGAACCAGCAGCAGAATGGAGCCGTCCATGAGGAATAAGGGGAGGAGGCATCTAACCAACAGCTCAGTTTTCCTGACCAAAATTCTGTGCCACCCTAGGCTATTTGAGTTTCCTCTGCATGAGAATGAGGAGGATGGTCTAGATAGGGAAAGCACTTCCGCGTGAACGGGGAACAGCCCTCCCCAATGCCACAACTCATCACCAAAAGCAGGGTTGTGTTATGAAATGCCTCCCCAACAAGACCCGACCACCACCCACCATCTTCAGACACCAGGCAGCAGAAACCAGGTTCTTCTAGAAGGCTTTTGGGGTCTCGCTGTTCATTGCTTCCCCTGTTGCTATAGAAACGGTTATTGATTTCTGTTTTAAACATTTTGATTTAACCGTCAGTAGAATTATGTAGTGCTCACTGGAAGGACAGATCGTGAAGCTGAGGCTCCAGTACTTTGGCCACCTCATGAGAAGAGAAGACTCCCTGGAAAAGACCCTGATGTTGGGAAAGATGGAGGGCACAAGGAGAAGGGGGCGACAGAGGACGAGATGGTTGGACAGTGTTCTCGAAGCTACCAGCATGAGTTTGACCAAACTGCGGGAGGCAGTGGAAGACAGAAGTGCCTGGCGTGCTCTGGTCCATGGGGTCATGAAGAGTCGGACATGACTAAACGACTAAACAACAACAGAATTATGTATCTTATAGTAATGGTGCTCCGGAGTTGTGGGCAATACCTATCAGGTGTCCACACTAAGTTTGGCATAGTTTCTCTCTTAATGAAAAAGATTGCCACAGAGCGTTAGGCCCAGCCCTCCAGCATTTCTATGATTATTTTTTAAAAAAACATTTTACCAACAACCAAAACACAAACATTGAAACCCCCTAGGCAGCTGATACATTGGGTATACATATTCAATAACATACATATTCCATCATATACTTATTCAATAATATAGATATTCAATAATATTCAATAATAACATGTTCACATCAACCATATGTACACTTCTATATACCTTAACACTCCTCCCTCCACAAGGTTTATTTAACTTTTAACATTTTAATTGCCCCAAATTGTTCAAAAATACCAAAATAATTCAATATCTTCTCAAACCAATCCTCCTCTTTCTCACTGACCTTAAACCCTTTCATTCTATGTATCTTCACAGTTAGGTATTCCAAAATTATAATATCATTCAGTTTTTTCCTCCATTGGTTCACCCCTAGCTCGTCTGCATTTTTCCAATTACTCGCTATAACCTGTCTGGCTGCAATTACCATGAATTTTACCCATTTACATTCCTCTTTTGTTTTTAACTCAGGCTACTCAGAATTGAGTAGCTCCAACATTTCTATGATGAAGATAGGGTCATCCCTATCTATACCCTCCAACATTTCTCCGATGAATTAAGGGATGCCCAGTGCTATTTTTCTGGAAAAAGAGGTGCCAGAACTCATAAGGAACACCTCTTTCGTTCTACTAGAATGGCAATGGCACCCACCAGACAGGTGCCGGAACCGAGTTCTGGTGAGTTCCGGCTGACAGAGAGCCCTGAGGATTTCCTATTCCATACCCTTCAACATTTCTCTGATGAAAATAGGGACATCCTGGAAGAATGGCAGATGAAGGTGATAGACTACATGGGATTGGCAGAAATGACTGGCTGAATCCGAGACCAGGGAAAAGAGACGGCGGAAGAAGATTGGAAGAAATTTAAGAACTATCTTAAGAAACATTGCAAAATTAATGAGTGCTAGAACGATGTGGCTTTAGAAATCAAATGGAGTACAGCTGTAAAGATTAAGTTAAAAGAAAAGAAAGGTTGACAATTAGATAAAATTAAGGGTGAGGATTTGCTGAACTAAATATTTGAAATGGGAATGCAGAAAGGGGAGGTATGAGGAGGTCGGTGAAGTAAGTTTTAAGAAAATAAGGTTCTGAAATTATACTTGTTCTTTTTTTGTTTGTGTTTGTGTGTATTGTTTTGTTTGATATAATTTGTAAAACTTCAATAAATATCTTTTTTTTAAAAAAGAAAATAGGGACATCCTAAGGAAAAGCGGGACATTCTGGGATCAAATCAGAAACCGGGATGGCTAGTGTAAATCTGGGACAGTCCCTGGAAAACAGGGACGCTTGGAGGGTCTGGGTTGGCTCCTTTCAGTTTCCTGAAAGATTAAATCAGAATCTATCCTTCTAAGATACAAGGAAAAACAACAAAGTAATAAGTGACGAAGAGATATTTGTTACCTTCGAGTTGATTTGGTTTGGTAGCTAATCAAACCCACGGCCAATATGACCCCCAGGAGACACCCAAGAACAATGGCTGTGATGGCTCCTCCTGAGAGGCCTCCGGCTCTTTCTACCTCTTTCTCGTCTCCTGGAGGTAAGGGAAAAGTCATGTGAAAACAGTGATGGGAACCCAAATCTGCCTGTGGCATTGGCACCGTGTGGTTTCCAGAAATGCAAAGAATACTTGCCTCTCTATGGACTCTGACCGTTAGCCTTCTATTTCTGTCTCGGAAATTATGCTTTATTATACTAAACCAGGGTTGTGAGACATGAAAGAAAGTTGTTGAACTTCCTTTTGCAAAATCTCCCCCCAAAATGAGGGGATTTGGTGATTTTAAAGGAAATTCTTGGACATTTCTACGGATTTTTGTAAATTCCGCCAGGACACTATTTTCGACGGGCGAATCCCAGATATATCTGGGAAATGATGGACATATGGCAGCCCTTGCTTTGGCCATTTGCCACCTGACAGCAGAAACAGCTGATAACTCTTTCTATCACCTGTTTCTGGTGTCGGGTGGCCAAAGGCCATAGCAACAGTTCAACAACTCTGTCTACAGCTCAGCCGAGTGCAGCAGCTGAGGGCCTTTTTATGCAGGCATATTTTTATAGATTGGATTGAGGTTTTCGCCTTGATGGAGGTGCTCCTAAACCAAGCATTCCATTTAAGCTTGATCATCTTTCGCACCTGTTCTAGAGGAAAGAAGGGCCCAAAAAGCAGTTACCTGTAACCTCCAAATATTTTTGCCCAACGAGAGAGTATTCTATCCCATTCCTCCACACTTCCATCTCTACCTCATATACAGCAGTGTCCTCAGGGGTGATTTTGGTGATGAGGAGAGAGCAATCCTGATTAAGAATTTCCCGACCGGTATGGCCAAACATGTATTGCAGCGAGACATTTGGCTGCGTATAGAAGAGCGCAATGGTCCTCGATACAGGGCCTACCGCTCGCTTCCAAAGGCAGCCCACAAAGCCTTTGATATCTCCATCCAGGGTGAGTAGAATGTCCTCGTCTATGACCGGAATCGATGGGTAAAAACTGATAATGATATCCCCCCTGGGTGGTGCCACGGGTTCCTCGGGCTTAGGACGCTTCAAAGTAGGACCACCAGGACCACCAGGACCACCAGGAACGGTTGGTGCTGGACTACTGGGAGCTCCAGGAGAGGCTGGAGAGAGAGGAGGACCCTTAGTTGCCACTGCTGGAGGGAGAGGGGGAGGAGGAGACTTAGTTGTCGCTGAAGGAGGACGGGGACGAGGAGTCTTAGTTCGCACTGCAGGAGGAATGGAAGGAGCCCCAGTTGTCATTGCAGCAGAAGTCCCGTTTGTCGTTGTGAGGGGAGTCCCCTTTTGCATTGCAGGGAGAGCCCCTGTGGTTGTTTCAGCAGCTGCAGCTGCTGTTGCGGGGGGAGTCCCGGTTGTTGCTGGAGGAAGAACAGAAGCATTCGTCGTGGCAGCCACCTGAGGCAAACAAGGAGGCTTAGGAGCGGCCATTTTCTTCACATGAGGATGACGAGCTTTAACCCTTCTGGCAGCTTGAGTCAACAGGAAGCAAGAGCTCAAGATGGAGGCTGTGGAATGGGGAGGAGAAAGTCACTCCGTTCAACAGGCCAAGAACAGGCAGGAGTAATGGAGACAGAAACCCTCGTAATTTCATTTATTCTTTCTCCTACATTTAAATCCTGCCTTTCTTCTGTCATGGCACCCAAAGTGCCATACATGTGGCTCTCAGGTGGTCAACAATTCAGCCACTGACCAGACTGAGACCTACTAGGCCTCAGCAAGTTAGTGGTGGCCTCACCTGCCTTCAGACCATACCCTGCAATTTTGCAACCAGAAGGGGCTTCCCAGCTTACCCACTGCAAACAAATAAAGGGGGATTTTCGATCAACTTTATATTAAAAAAATATACAATTGTCATCTCAGAATTTGGGAGGCATGGCTTTTTATACTGAGGTGGCCGTAGAACTTATAAAACAGCTTCTCTCTCAGTATTAGATCTCAGCTGTACCTCACTGTTAGGATATTGGTTGAGATCATTTCTTCTAAATGCACAAATGAAAAATGAAGCTACAAGGAAACTAGCAGAATATGAAAAGAAGCTGACAAGAGATCATATAATGGCTAAGGGATGAAATTTCCTTTTATACAAAACCCTTTTCATGAACCCATTTTGCTCCTAACAAAATCTAAAAAGCTGGTGCTAATTAAATTGGGATATAAGCATTGAAGAGGATAAATTGAACAGTTTATGGACAAAAGCACCATATAAATATTTGTCAGCAACTGCCAGGGAATGCTTATTAAAAATTGTGCATGGATAGTATTTAACACTGAGGCATCTATGGATGCCAAATTATAGGTACACACCAACTTATGTGGTGGAGCTGTCCACAAATGGAACAATTTTGGAATGAAGTTTTAAAAGAGATTGTAGCTCAGACAATCCCAATAACCCCAGTAACAGTCTTACTTCATTACTACAGATATGGACCAGTTAAGAAGTAAGGAATTAATAACACATTTATTGAAAGCAACTAGAATGGCAATAGCCAGAAACGGGGAAAACCTTGCCGTTAATGAATATTGAGCCCTGGTATAATATAGTCTGGCAAGCAGCTGTAATGGAAAAGCTGTTTGAATCATAGAATCATAGAGTTGGAAGAGACCATAAGGGCCATCGAGTCCAACCCCCTGCCAAGCAGGAAACACCATCAGAGCACTCCTGACATATGGTTGTCAAGCCTCTGCTTAAAGACCTCCAAAGTAGGAGACTCCGCCACACTCCTTGGCAGCAAATTCCACTGTCGAACAGCTCTTACTGTCAGGAAGTTCTTCCTAATGTTTAGGTGGAATCTTCTTTCTTGTAGTTTGGAACCATTGCTCCGTGTCCGCTTCTCTGGAGCAGCAGAAAACAACCTTTCTCCCTCCTCTATGTGACATCCTTTTATATATTTGAACATGGCTATCATATCACCCCTTAACCTCCTCTTCTCCAGGCTAAACATGCCCAGCTCCCTTAGCCGTTCCTCATAAGGCATCGTATCCAGGCCTTTGACCATTTTGATTGCCCTCCTTTGGACACGTTCCAGTTTGTCAGTGTCCTTCTTGAATTGTGGTGCCCAGAACTGGACACAGTACTCCAGGTGAGGTCTGACCAGAGCAGAATACAGTGGCACTATTACTTCCCTTGATCTAGATGCTATACTCCTATTGATGCAGCCCAGAATTGCATTGGCTTTTTTAGCTGCCGCGTTTGGGGGAAAAGGTGCCATGGTGGAGAGGAAAAAAAACAGATATGTCTACACAGTGTGTTGTGATTTTATTAAATATACAAACAAAGCAACATACGGATGAGAAATACCTGCAACCTATATTGCAATATGGCATAGATAAGCAGGAACTACTCATTCGCACCTCCTATTACTCTGTGTTTTCTAAGCTGAACTGCTGAAGAACTCATTTTACAGGTTTACTGTAATTATCTCATTATTACGTATGTACAGTCGTACCTTGGTTCTCAAACGCCTTATGACTCAAATGTTTTGGCTCCCAAACACCGCAAATCCGGAAGTGAGTGTTTCAGTTTGTGAACATTTTTTGGAAGCCAAATGTCTGCAGCCAATCGGAAGCTACGCCTTGGTTTTTGAACGTTTTTGGAAGTTGAATGGACTTCCGGAATGGATTCCTTTCAAGAACCAAGGTATGACTGTACTGTAAAACAGGATAGTTGGTATTTTAGGTCCCCACCCAGTAACCCATATTTTGTTAGTCCTGTTATGTTTAGGAAATATGTGTGTACAATTTTGTAAAAGAATATTATATAGCTATAGCTATAGATATAGATATATGTATTTTAAAAAAATAAATAGATCTCAGTCCTTCTGGGTCTCTTCTCCCCAGACCATCATCAAGCCAGGATCTCTGTTCCCCAGAGACGCCCCCCCCAATCTCTTACCTGCTAGAAGCAGAACCAGGCAGGATTGTGCAAATCTGGAGGGGCCCCAAGCTATAGAATGGTGTCTGCATGATGTCCGTGTTGTTCTTTCAGGTGGGAGGCTTACGGGCATCCTGGGTGGTTCTCCGTGGCCAGATTGGGGTCTGAGTTCCTCCCAAGTTCTTTGATGGTGGTGACTGGGATCCCCAGCTGAGCCCAGACACCCATCCCTGCTTTTCCTCTCCCCCTCAGCCCAAGATGTCTCACTGCTTGGGAGCCTCCTTACCCCCTAGTGCAAACTCCCAGGTAACAGGAGAAAGAGGTCATAAAGCAGAGATATGAGTCATGAGCTGAGGGAGACCCCATGAGTTTTCTCCTGCTTTGAAACAGGCAAACTAGAGACTCATACATCACTCCGATAGTCCCTGGAGTCTGTGTGCTATAGAGGTTGGACCCTGTAGATATCTGAAGTGCCGCGTTTGATTTAAAAACAAAAAAACATACTGTATTTTTTGCTCTATAGGATGCACCTGACCATAGGACGCACCTTGTTTTAGAGGGGGAGAACAAGGGGGAAAAAATCTCCCCCTCTCTGCGCAGTGCCCCTTCAGCGAAGCGGCAGGAGAAACGGAGCCCCTTCCATTTCTCCTCCCACTTAGCTGAAGGGGCACCTACTCTTCAGCGAAAGGAACCCGAAGCCTCCAGAGTGCAGCGGGAACTCCCGCTGCGCTCCAGAGGCTTCAGGCGGCTATCTGGAGAAGGAGAGGGGTCGGTGCGCATCGACCCCTCTCGCTCTTCAGATAGCGTTGGGTTCCTTTCACTGAAGCCTGGAGAGCAAGACTCTCCTGGCTACAGCAAAAGGAACTCGAAGCCTCCGGAGCACAGCGAGAGCGCTCTCTCTGCGCTTCGGAGGCTTCGCGTTGCTATCGCTGAAGCCAAGGAGCCTGCATTCGCTCCATAGGATGCACACACATTTCCCCTTAATATTTGGAGGGGGAAACGTGCTTCCTATAGAGCGAAAAATACGGTATGTTGCATCGTCCTGCAGGCCACACAAAAAGCCCTGTTCCCAATCCACGGAGCTCTGCCAGCTTAGAGCTAGCATATTGAGGAAACAATTCATCATTCTGCCATCTGTCCTGACTCCTGTCTGATGACCTCCTCAGACTCAGATTATGGCTTTCAGCATAAACTTCAATGATCAGATCAGTACGACACATAGGCCAATTGGAGACCTAAAGACACGGCATGGGCTAGAAAGCTGGACACTGTAGCTGGGAGCAGAATAGGAGTCTCCTAAAAACTCTCAGCACCTTTAACAAACTACTGTTCCCAGAATTATTTAAGGGGAGCTATGGCTATTTAAGGGAAGCGGGTGGCGCTGTGGGTTAAAGCACAGAGCCTAGGACTTGCCGATCAGAAGGTTGGCGGTTTGAATCCCCGTGATGGGGTGAGCTCCCGTTGCGCGGTCCCTGCTCCTGCCAACCTAGCAGTTCGAAATCACGTCAAAGTGCAAGTAGATAAATAGGTACCACTCCGGCGGGAAGGTAAACGGCGTTTCCGTGCGCTGCTCTGTCTCGCCAGAAGCGGCTTAGTCATGCTGGCCACATGACCCGGAAGCTGTACGCCGGCTCCCTCGGCCAATAAAGCGAGATGAGCGCCACGACCCCAGAGTCGGTTGCGACCGGACCTAATGGTCAGGGGTCCCTTTACCTTTACCTTTTAGGGCTATTTCAAGTGGTGCAACGTTGCTTTAAATATATAGTGCAGAGGAGACGGACCTCATTACATTCATTTCACATTGGAGGCCTTGTTTTGAAAACGGATCCCATACCCTCTGATGAAAATAAAGACGTCCCATTCAATAATGATAATTTTACCATTTACACTCCACACATCTTACTGGGTTGCCCCAGCTGCTCTCGGCAGCTTCCAACATATATAAAAACATTAATATATATATATTAAAAAAACCCTTCCCTATACAGACGGCTCGAGGGCTGGATAATTCCATACCTTCCAACATTTCTCCAATGATAATAGAGACAGCCAGACTTGGATTACTCTGAGAAAATGTACCGTCTCCACAAAGGAGAGTTAAAAAATAAAATTAAAAGGAGTTCAACGTCCTCCTGAAGTCTCTGGCAATCAAGTCTCCTTTCATCCAGTTTAGCAGATGCGGCGTCTTTTTTCTTCTTCTTTTTTAAATATATTTTTTATTAGATCTTACCTTTTTTAACACAACATATCCAACATTATAATAACAAACAATATCCGCTCGCCCCGTCCCTTGGGTGGGCAGGGTTTGTGGGCTCCTGGGACAGGTGAGCCACCCACCTGTGTTCCAGGGAGGCCATTGCCCTGCCCCCATCTCGGCAGGCCTATGGGCAGCTGGCTGGGGGTGGAGCAAGGGCCAGCATAAGGGACTGATGACCCCAGGCTCACTTGTTTTCCTTCCAGGTTCCAGGACCTTTGCTGGTGAGGTAAGTGATGCCCCCCCCCGCCATGTGGGTTTTGGGCTGCTGTGCTCGCTCTTCAGTACTGCCCTGCTAGCCTTGTATGTGTGTGTGTGCCTGGCGAATGTTTCCGTTTACAGTGCAGCGCGTGCCTCTCAGCTGGCTTGGAACTCCCGGGACCGCAAAAGCATTTTGTTGTTGCGTGTGTGCTACATATCCAACATTATAATAACAAATACAGTGGTACCTCAGGTTAAGTACTTAATTCGTTCTGGAGGTCCCTTCTTAACCTGAAACTGTTCTTAACCTGAAGCACCACTTTAGCTAATGGGGCCTGCTGCTGCGCTGCCGGAGCCCGATTTCTGTTCTCATCCTGCAGCAAAGTTCTTAACCTGAAGCACTATTTCTGGGTTAGCGGAGTCTGTAACCTGAAGCATATGTAACCTGAAGCATATGCAACCTTAGGTACCACTGTATAATCTTTGCTTTGCCAAGCTTATGACTTGCCTCCGGCCCTTCAGCTGGTTTTTTTGTTTTCAAGTCATTGTATCACACTTTAAAACATCAATTTCTAACTTTATACCTTTAAAATCAGTTCTATCTCAATTGGTCTAGAAATTTTTAAAGTTTATCGTTGCCAGATTTATTCCAATCCCGCTAGCATTTTCACCTTTTTACAATAATTATTCATATACCAAATAAATTTACTCCAGTCTCTTTGAAATTTTTGGTCATCTTGGTTCTGGATTCTACCGGTCAGCTTGGCTAGTTCCACATAGTCCCTCATCTTCATCTGCCACTCCTCCCTCAATCGTTGGTAACGCCTGCAATTTCCATCTTTGGGCTAATAAAGTTCTTGCTGCCGTTGTGGCGTACAGAAATAATCTTGGTCTACCTTTGCAATTTCTTCTCCCATCAAACCCAGCAAAAATGCTTCTGGTCTTTTGGGGAAAGTACGGTATATCTAAACATCTTTTTAAACTCACTGTAGATCAATTCCCAAAATGCTTTTACTTTATCGCAAACTCACCACATATAATAAAAATCTCCATCTTTCTCTTTGCACTTCCAACATAATTTGTTTCTCATCCTGTACATTTTGGCCAATTTCACCAGTGTCAAATACCACCTATACATCATTTTCATTACATTCTCTTTTAGATAAAGGTACCCCTGCCCGTATGGGCCAGTCTTGCCAGACTCTAGGGTTGCGTGCTCATCTCACTCTATAGGCCGGGAGCCAGCGCTGTCTGCAGACACTTCCGGGTCACGTGGCCAGCGTGACAAGCTGCATCTGGTGGAGCCAGCGCAGCACACGGAACACCGTTTACCTTCCCGCTGGTAAGCGGTCCCTATTTATCTACTTGCACCCGGGGGTGCTTTCGAACTGCTAGGTTGGCAGGCGCTGGGACCGAACGACGGGAGCGCACCCCGCCGCGGGGATTTGAACCGCTGACCATGCTATCGGCAAGTCCTAGGCACTGAGGTTTTACCCACGGCGCCACCCGCATCCCACACATTCTCTTTTAAGGCCATACAAAAATTTATACTTTGATTCCACAATTTTGACTAAGCTTCAAACTCAATATTATACCCAAAGTCAATAGCCCATTTTATAATAACTTCATTGGTCTCTTCATCTTTCGTATACCATTCTAACAACAAATTATACATCTTTGTTAACAATTTAACTTTGCCCTCCAACAATTCGGTGGCATCTTAGGCAGTTGTACACAAGTCTTAGAGGGAAACAACATGGCACCCTGCAGGTGTTGTGAGACTCCAACTCCCATCAGCCCCTGCTACCATGGCCAATGGTCAGTAGTGATGGGAACTGTAGTCTAACAACACTTGAAGAGCACCGTACTGGCTACCCCCACAAGACATCTCCAACAATCAAATGGACCCATTTATCCAACCTGTGTGCGATTGGGCAGACAGATTGGATAAATGCCAATTATAGTACACATGCCGTGTAGCACTCATGCCATGGAAAACAACAAAGTTACAGGCAGCAGATGGACGTCCGTCTGTCCCGCTTGAAATCAGTGCAAAAATGGAAGCAAAACTGAAATGAAACAAAAGTAAATTGAAAACAAGGTCCATGGAAATAAACAAAACAAAGGCATCCTTCAAAACGAAAATTAAATGGAAGGCTAAATCTATTCCCGTTCAAGTGCCTACCCTTAATTCAAGGTGATTCACCATGATGTTATCAATTTTAATATATACATTATGTAATACCGTGGAAGTTAATGGCGTATACACCCATCCCAACCCAGCCCCGGGCAAAGGATTACAGATGCCAAGAGAATTGGGTTCTGGAGGCTTTTATTTCATCAAGGGCCATGTTGTTTTTCTGCCCCTGAAGGCTTGGGTGGGCGTTGGTGTTTAGGGTGTTGATTACTTCATCATGATTTCCAAGGATATGGTGCTCCTCTTCTGGAGTGGTGGTGGTTGGGGGTCCACGGGCTTGGCTGATGCTGTCCAAGACTTGAATGCTGACTAAATTCTGGACTAGAACGACCTCTGCTTTCACCTGGAAGAAAACCAGCCTGGAATCAGAGGAAGGAGACCAGAAGTGGAAGCCGCCACATCCCCCACCACCTTCCTCTTTGAGGACTTTGAAGGCTACAGATCTAATCCCATTCCACAATGTGAGTCTGACCCAAGCTGGACATAGAAATCGAATCAAGGAGCTTTGATCTCTGATCTCAGGCAGGCAAGCAAGCTCCCATAAGAATTAATGAGTCTGGAAAAAATTTAAAGATTATTTACAGAAATATTGTAAAATTAATGAATGTTAGAAAAATGTTGGAATGAAGTTACATGGCTTTAGTAGAAATGTTATAAGGAATTAAACATAAATATATTAATAGAGTATTAAAGGAAAAAATAAGGTTAGAATGAGTTAAGATAATTATAGGATAGAAAACAGAGGTAGGTGGAAAGGAATTGCTGAAATAATTAACAGAAGTGGAATACAAAAAGGGAGGTGTGAGGAGGCCGAGGAAAGAAGTGAATGAAAGATGGGATAATGAAATTTGATTTATTTTATTGTTGCATTGTTTTGTTAGTTTAATGTATTGTATTGTTGTATGTGTTTTTTCTTTTCTTTTAGTGTTTATTTTTTTTGGGAAAGTAATAAATATTATTATTTTTTAAAAAAAGAATTAATGAGTCTCTGTTTATTTACAATTAACACCCAGAGAGTGGCTCCGAGCCTGCCGCTCTTCGCTACGAATTGGTCACTCTGAGTCTCCTCTCCTTTCGCAGAACAAAGGGCGCCAAAGTCCAGTCCTTCCTCTCTTGTACTTCCATTGCATTTTCACCCTTTCAGTTCTTCTGGTTCAGGGAGAAGGTGGGTGGACTCCCCTCCCCAAACGAAGTCCTCTAAACGCTGCCTTCCTCCTGTTTGCCTAGCAACCCCCTCAATGCCATCTATCTCCTCCCCTCCCTTAGCCTGCGAGCTTTCCTAGTCTGCGGCTCTATCTGACCCTGGGAACTCTTGATGAAGGGGGCCCGAACTAACCCACTCCTGCTCTGTCTGTGATTGCATCCCCTCGTCTCCAGAGTCAGACTCTGGCTCCCTCTGTACTGGCATTCCATCTCCAGAGTGAGGCTCTTCCCAGGCATTCAATTCAGCCACGTCCCTGACAACCTCCAGCTTCTGTGGTTTCAGACAACATGGGGACATGGGGCAGAATGAGGTGGAAAAGTCCTGAGTCCACGTCCCTTCTAAGCTTATACAGTGGTACCTGAATTTGGATAATTCGGAATACAGTGGTACCTCAGGTTAAGTATTTAATTTGTTCCGGAGGTCTGTTCTTAACCTGAAACTGTTCTTAACCTGAAGCACCACTTTAGCTAATGGGGCCTCCTGCTGCTCCGCGCCGCCGGAGCACAATTTCTGTTCTCATCCTGAAGCAAAGTTCTTAACCCGAGGTATTATTTCAGGATTAGCGGAGTCTGTAACCTGAAGCGTATGTAACCCAAGGTACTACTGTACAGCCTTCTCTAAGATTATACAATAATCTTACAGTGATGCAATAATAATAGTTAGGGATGCATTGCAATGACCAGTGGAGATCTCCTTGTTTTGTCTTTCTGCTAGATCTACTCATTTCTGCTTCAGTATCTTGTTTCCCAGTTACTTGTGTTTTCCGTGAAGTTCCATTCTACATAACTGTCAGGGACTGTAGTGAGGAGGTACTTTTTCTGAACCAAGGGCAAGAGGACAGTATTGATTTGTGGTCTCTTCCAACTCTATGATTCTATGATTCTATGATTTAGAACAGTGGTTTGAAGAAGGGCAGAGTGGAAAAGCTGGGAAATACTATGTGAGGAACAGCTAGAAGAGGAAACGGCAAGAGAGAGACAGCTGGCAGATTCAGTGTCCTAGGACAGCATTACACACACACACACACACACACACACACCCTTCACCTAAGACTAGAAGGGCTTGGGAAGCGTTAGAACAGAAAGCGCAATGGCAACAAGCTCAGATTACCCAACATAGGAGTGATGCAAATTAATGGGGATGGAGGGGGTGAACCTTTACTGGGAGCAACACCATTTTTTTAGAGAGATATGCATTCCATATAGTATAGTTAAAGCTATGGTTTTCCCAGTAGTGATGTATGGAAGTGAGAGCTGGACCATAAGGAAAGCTGATCGCCAAAGAATGGATGCTTTTGAATTATGGTGCTGGAGGAGACTCTTGAGAGTCCCATGGACTGCAAGAAGATCAAACCTCTCCATTCTTAAGGAAATCAGCCCTGAGTGCTCACTGGAAGGACAGATCCTGAAGCTGAGGCTCCAAGACTTTGGCTACCTCATGAGAAGAGAAGACTCCCTGGAAAAGACCCTGATGTTGGGAAAGATGGAGGGCACAAGGAGAAGGGGACGACAGAGGACGAGATGGTTGGACAGTGTTCTCGAAGCTACCAGCATGAGTTTGACCAAACTGTGGGAGGCAGTGGAAGACAGGAGTGCCTGGTGTGCTCTGGTCCAGGGGGTCATGAAGAGTCGGACACAACTAAACGACTAAACAAGAACAACAACATGCATTCCTTTGTCTCTCGCTGTGATCATTAAAGAACTTATCTGGTAAGATCACTCCTTTCTTTTGATCTGCTTATTTACTGCCACCGGGGGAAGGGATCTGATTCCCCGAAATCTGACAGTAACGGAACTTTCATGACATTCTCTTGAAATGGAAGCACTTTGGGTTCCCAGAGTTCCTAAATGCTTAGCTTCAGAGCACACAGAACAACTCCTCCTTGGGGTTCCTGCCGTGCACCTTCTCCAGAATGACCCTAGGAGCCAATCCTCAATGGCTGACTCGCCCCCCTTTCCCTCCAATCAGCTCCAATCAGCACAAAGAAGGCTCCTTCTCAGTGGCTAAAGCACTCCCCTTTCATGCTGATTGGGCAGCTCCTGGTTGTTGGAGATAGAGATCCTGCTGGGACCCTGCTGCAGAAATAGTAGCGGGTCTTTGACCTCACCAGGACCCTGGACCACTACACCACTGCAGATGGGGCTTGAGAGAGAACCAAGGGACAAGCCATGTTGTTGTTTAGTCGTTTAGTCGTGTCCGACTCTTCGTGACCCCATGGACCAGAGCACGCCAGGCACTCCTGTCCTCCACTGCCTCCCGCAGTTTGATCAAACTCATGTCCTCCACTGCCTCCCGCAGTTTGATCAAACTCATGCTAGTAGCTTCAAGAACACCATCCAACCATCTCATTCTCTGTCGTCCCCTTCTCCTTGTGCCCTCCATCTTTCCCAACATCAGGGTCTTTTCCAGGGAGTCCTCTCTTCTCATGAGGTGGCCAAAGTATTGGAGCCTCAGCTTCACGATCTGTCCTTCCAGTGAGCACTCAGGGCTGATTTCCTTCAGAATGGAGAGGTTTGATCTTCTTGCAGTCCATGGGACTCTCAAGAGTCTCCTCCAGCACCATAATTCAAAAGCATCAATTCTTCGGCGATCAGCCTTCTTTATGGTCCAGCTCTCACTTCCATACATCACTACTGGGAAAACCATGGCTTTTACTATACGGACCTTTGTTGGCAAGGTGATGTCTCTGCTTTTTAAGATGTTGTCTAGGTTTGCCATCGCCTTTCTCCCAAGGAGCAGGCGTCTTTTAATTTCGTGACTGCTGTCACCATCTGCAGTGATCATGGAGCCCAAGAAAGTAAAATCTCTCACTGCCTCCATTTCTTCCCCATCTATTTGCCAGGAGGTGATGGGCCCAGTGGCCATGATCTTCGTTTTTTTGATGTTGAGCTTCAGACCATATTTTGCACTCTCCTCTTTCACCCTCATTAAAAGGTTCTTTAATTCCTCTTCACTTTCTGCCATCAAGGTTGTGTCATCTGCATATCTGAGGTTGTTGATATTTCTTCCGGCAATCTTAATTCCGGCTTGGGATTCATCCAGCCCAGCCTTTCGCATGATGAATTCTGCATATAAGTTAAATAAGCAGGGAGACAATATACAGCCTTGCCGTACTCCTTTCCCAATTTGGAACCAATCAGTTGTTCCATATCCAGTTCTAACTGTAGCTTCTTGTCCCACATAGAGATTTCGCAGGAGACAGATGAGGTGATCAGGCACTCCCATTTCTTTAAGAACTTGCCATAGTTTGCTGTGGTCAACACAGTCAAAGGCTTTTGCATAGTCAATGAAGCAGAAGTAGATGTCTTTCTGGAACTCTCTGGCTTTCTCCATAATCCAGCGCATGTTTGCAATTTGGTCTCTGGTTCCTCTGCCTCTTCTAAATCCAGCTTGCACTTCTGGGAGTTCTCGGTCCACATACTGCTTGAGCCTTCCTTGTAGAATTTTAAGCATAACCTTGCTAGCATGTGAAATGAGTGAAATTGTGCGGTAGTTGGAGCATTCTTTGGCACTGCCTTTCTTTGGGATTGGAATGTAGACTGATCTTCTCCAATCCTCTGGCCACTGCTGAGTTTTCCAAACTTGCTGGCATATTGAGTGTAGCACCTTAACAGCATCATCTTTTAAAATTTTAAACAGTTCAGCTGGAATACCATCACTTCCACTGGCCTTGTTATTTGCAGTGCTTTCTAAGGCCCATTTGACTTCACTCTCCAGGATGTCTGGCTCAAGGTCAGCAACCACACTACCTGGGGTGTACGAGACATCCATATCTTTCTGGTATAATTCCTCTGTGTATTCTTGCCACCTCTTCTTGATGTCTTCTGCTTCAGTTAGATCTTTACCACTTTTGTCCTTTATTATGGTAATCTTTGTACGAAATGTTCCTTTCATATTTCTGATTTTCTTGAACAGATCTCTGGTTCTTCCCATTCTGTTGCTTTCCTCTATTTCTTTGCATTGCTCGTTTAAGAAGGCCTTCTTGTCTCTCCTTGCTGTTCTTTGGAAATCTGCATTCAATTTCCTGTATCTTTCACTATCTCCCTTGCATTTTGCTTGCCTTCTCTCCTCCGCTATTTGTAAGGCCTCGTTGGACAGCCACTTTGCTTTCTTGCATTTCTTTTTCATTGGGATGGTTTTAGTTGCTGCCTCCTGTATAATGTTGCGAGCCTCCATCCATAGTTCTTCAGGCACTCTGTCCAGCAAATCTAAATCCTTAAACCTGTTCCTCACTTCCACTGTGTATTCATAAGGGATTTGGTTTAGATTGTATCTTACCTGTCCAGTGGTTTTTCCTACTTTCTTCAGTTTAAGCTTGAATTTTGCTATAAGGAGCTGATGATCTGAGCCACAGTCAGCTCCAGGTCTTGTTTTTGCTGACTGTATAGAGCTTCTCCATCTTTGACTGCAGAGAATATAATCAATCTGATTTCGATGTTGCCCATCTGGGGATGTCCATGTGTAGAGTCATCTCTTGTGTTGTTGGAAAAGCGTGTTTTGATGACCAGCTTGTTCTCTTGACAGAACTCTATTAGCCTTTGCCCTGCTTCGTTTTGATCTCCAAGGCCAAACTTGCCAGTTGTTCCTTTTATCTCTTGATTCCCTACTTTAGCATTCCAATCCCCTATAATGAGCAGAACATCCTTCTTTGGTGTCACTTCGATAAGGTTTTGTAAGTCTTCATAGAACTGGTCAATTTCAGTTTCTTCAGCACCAGTAGTTGGTGCATAAACTTGGATTACTGTGATGTTAAAAGGTCTGCCTTGGATTCGTATCGAGATCATTCTATCATTTTTGAGACTGCATCCCAGTACAGCTTTCGCCACTCTTTTGTTGACTATGAGGGCCACTCCATTTCTCTTACGGGTTTCTTGCCCACAGTAGTAGATATGGTAGTCATCCGAACTGAATTCGCCCATTCCCGTCCATTTTAGCTCACTGATGCCCAGGATGTCAATATTTATTCTTGCCATCTCATTTTTGACCACATCCAACTTACCCAGGTTCATGGTTCTTACATTCCAGGTTCCTATGCAATATTTTTCTTTACAGCATTGGACTTTCCTTTCGCTTCCATGCATATCCACAACTGAGCGTCCTTTCGGCTTTGGCCCAGCCGCTTCATCAGCTCTGGATCTACTTGTACTTGTCCTCCGCTCTTCCCCAGTAGCATGTTGGACACCTTCCGACCTGAGGGGCTCATCTTCCAGTGTCATAACTTTTATATGCCTGTTGTCTTTGTCCATGGAGTTTTCTTGGCAGGGATACTGGAGTGGCTTGCCGATTCCTACTCCAGGTGGATCACGTTTGGTCAAAACTCTCCACTATGACCTGTTCATCTTGTGTGCCCTGCTCGGCGTAGTTCATAGCTTCTCTGAGTTCTTCAAGCCCCTTCGCCACGGCAAGGCAGTGATCCATGAAGGGGGGACAAGCCATAGAGGAGGAAAAGAAGAAGAAGAAGAAGAAGAAGAAGAAGAAGAAGAGGAGGAGGAGGAGGAGTTTGGATTTGATATTCCGCTTTATCACTCCCCAAAGGAGTCTCAAAGCGACTAACATTCTCTTTTCCCTTCCTCCCCCACAACAAATACTCTGTGAGGTGCGTGGGGCTGAGACACTTCAGAGAAGTGTGACTGGCCCAAGGTCACCCAGCAGCTGCATGTGGAGGAGCGGGGAAGCGAACCCGGTTTCCCAGATTAGGAGTCCACCACTCTTAACCACTACACCACATTGGCTCAGAAAGCTTAGGAAGAAGGAGGAATCAGAACCATGAGACAGGCCAAGTAGAGGTCTGAAACTGAAAAAAAAGGATGGCACTTTTTTCCGATTCTCTTTTTAATTACCCACATGTGGGCCCCACAAATCTTATTTTCCTCCCACCGGTACTTACCCAGGTCGGACATTGTGGCTGCTTAATATCAGCTGATTCTCCATCCTAAGGAAACAAATAGAATCTCAGAGGTGGGCTTGGGACTCAGAGTTCCCAAAACAGGACCAGAATCTCCCCCCTTTTCCAGCTCCTCTCCCCAATGCCGCCCCCCAGGATACAGCTAAGAACCTGATTAAAGGACATGTCAGCATCCTACACATCTGGATAGGCTTGCCTAAACAAAAATGTTTTTAGCCGGTAAAGAGTACATGCCTTAGGCTGAGGGGACAATGAAAGGCCTGGTGTCAAGAAGCAGAGAGTTCCAAAGTTTTGCAATCTTTGCCAGAACCAAGAAAAGTACAGATTGACAAATTTGCCAATTTTGGTTCTCTAAATTTCTTGTTTCCCCAGCATTTGAGTGCGAATTTCTCATAATGAACCCATTTTTGTTTAATCAACACCCCCTCCCATAAAATAAACCAATCATTTTTGGGAGGGTTGCTTTCACAAACATGCATTTATATGCACATTTTAGTATATGCATTTCTGAACACATTTTTTTGCCTGGAGAACTGCATGGCGACATTTAGGGAAATGTGGATTTTGAAGGATAACTGTGCTTCAGTTCACATTAGGCAAGCTCAATTTTAAACAAGAACAGAATCATTTCCCACAGGAAAACTGGAGAGGCCATGTTCGTTCTCTGGCTGAGGGACCCTCCATGGGTCCCCTCAATTTGCATTCACTGAACCCTCATTTAACCCCCAAAGGTGGACATGGAGTCCCGGAGCTCTGAGACCACTCCAGCCCACCAAAGCTGGTCTTCTTCCAAAAACAGGATCTGGGCTGTATCCTAAAGGCCTGCGATTTACCTTGCGTGAGAAGGTCTGTTGCTTCCCATAGAGCTGAGGAAAGAGGAAAAACAGCAAAGAATTCACGTGTGAGAAGTTTATTTCTGCCTCCCACAAGCGCCAGCTTCCCTTCTTTGACATCCATGGAGAAGTTTTGCAACAGTTTTAAACTGTTGAGGGGCATTTTGAACATATGGAGGAATTGTGTGTGCATGGTTTTAAAAATAAAATAAAATCTGCAGACAGTGTATATTTTTAGGACCCATCTGATTTCTGTAACTGTAAGTTGTTTTAAACCATTTTAAATGTTTTCATGTTCTAACCTGCCCTGGGACCTTAGGGTTAAGGGCAATGAATGAATAAATGATATGAATCACAGTGAGGAAGACCACGACTGACTGTTGAAGTCATGTTCAGTTTTCTGCTCTGCATACCTGCAATTTCACGGTCATATTATGGATGAGGGAACATCCCTTCCCCAATAACAATACAAATTTTGTGCAACATCAGTTTCCATTTGAATAACTGGGCCCCACCCCACCTTTGTCCCCAAAGGTGGAAATGGAATTCCAGAAGCCTGCCCTCCCTCTCTGCCTCCTGGCCAATGTTCTTTAATCATACCTGAAGGAGCGTCTCCACCCCCATTGTTCTGTCCAGATGCTGAGGTCCAGCACCGAGGGCCTTCTGGTGGTTCCCTCACTGCGATAAGCAAAGCTACAGGGAACCAGGCAGAGGGCCTTCTCGGTAGTGGCGCCCTCCCTGTGGAACGCCCTCCCATCAGATGTCAAAGCGATAAACAACTACCTGACATTTAGAAGACATCTGAAGGCAGCCCTGTTCAGGGAAGTTTTTAATGTGTGACATCTTAGTGTATTTTTGGTCTTTGTGGAAGCCGCCCAGAGTGGCTCGGGAAACCCAGCCAGATGGGCAGGGTACAAATAATAAATTACTATTATTATTATTATTATTATTATTATTATTATTATTATTATTAATACGCCGCCGATCTAGCAGGGTTTCCCCAGCCATTCTGGGCAGCTATCAGAATATATAAAACATAATAAAGCATCAAACATTTTAAAAAGTCCTGATACAGGGCTGCCTTCAGATGTCTTCTAAAAGTTATGTCGTTCTTAACTTTTAGAAGACATCTTAACTTATGTAGTTTCCGGTTTTTGGAGAGAAAATCTGGTTTTCTCCAAAAAGAGAGATTTCAGGCTCCATCCTGTAGGTTTGCTACTTACCGTGCTGTAGGAGGCATGATGGTTACCACGGTGGGGTCCGAATCATCGCTAAAGAAACAGGGGAAAGGATCAAAGAGTTTATATATATATATATATATAATATTTATTAAAGTTTCAAAAAAAGAAATTACATAAAAACAAGAAATCCAAAGGTAAAAGACAAAAATAAAAATACAAGAAAAATACAGAATAATAATAATAAAAAAATAAGTGAACTTACAGAAAAAAGGGGGGGGAATGAACCTTTCCATATCTTACATTCATATCCTTGTTTCCCTGACCTCCTTATACCTCCCTTTTTTGTGTTCCAATTCAATTAATTAATTCAGCAATTTCTTTCCCTCCTTATTATCCTGATCTTTGATCTTAATATATTATAACATTAAATTTTTACCTATTTAGAAATCCAATTTTTCCATATTCTTTTATATCATTACAGCTAGAAACCACTTAACTTCAATCAAACATCATTCTAACATTCATTAATTTTGCAATACTTCTGTAAATAGTCTTTAAATTTCTTCCAATCTTCTTCCACCAACTCTTCTCCCTGGTCTCAGATTCTACCAGTCATTTCCGCCAATTCCATGTAGTCCATCACTTTCATTTGCCATTCTTCCACAGTGGGTAAATCTTGTGTCTTCCAATACTTTGCGATGAGTATTCTTGCTGCTGTTGTAGCATACATAAAGAAAATTCTGTCCTTCTTTAACACCGATTGGCCGACTATGCCCAGGAGAAAGGCCTCTGGTTTCTTCAAGAAGGTATATTTAAATACTTTTTTCAATTCATTATAGATCATCTCCCAGAAAGCCTTAATCCTTGGGCACGTCCACCAAAGGTGAAAGAAGGTACCTTCAGTTTCTTTACATTTCCAACATTTATTATCGGGCAAATGATAGATTTTTGCAAGCTTGACTGGTGTCATGTACCACCTGTATATCATTTCCATAATATTCTCTCTTAAGGCATTGCTTGCCGTAAACTTCATACCTGTGGTCCATAACTGTTCCCAGTCAGCCATCATTATGTTATCAAAGAGTTTAGGAGGGAGAATTTTGGCGCCTCTCCATTGTGTCAAAGATGGTCGCTTCTTTAGAAAAGTTCCATGTCCCTTATTTGACTGGGGCTCTGTTTTCTGCTGTTCACTGAGTCTCTTTGGGGCTTAATTTGCCTTCTGGGGACACCTCATTCAGTGTTTTGGCGTGAGATGCTACCGTTGTCATTCAACTCCCCTCCCCAGGGTCTAGTCAACATATGTCTTGGTGGGTTGATGAGATACATCTTCAGGACATAGGAACGTCCAAGGAGGCTGCTGGATGAGGCCAATGGCTCATGTAGTCCACCATCCTTTTCTCACACC